>NC_048305.1:38728041-38792700 GCF_013100865.1 Trachemys scripta elegans
TTTTTTTCTCTTACTTAATTGGCCTCTCAGAGTTGGTAAGACAACTCCCACCTGTTTATGCTCTCTGTATGTGTGTATATATATCTCCTCAATATTTATTCCACTCTATATGCATCCGAAGAAGTGGGCTGTAGTCCACGAAAGCTTATGCTCTAATAAATTTGTTAGTCTCTAAGGTGCCACAAGTACTCCTGTTCTTTTTGCGGATACAGACTAACACGGCTGCTACTCTGAATTCAGCCTAATGGAATTTGTTTGATAAAGTCTGAAATGGGAACAGAATGGAGGCTGTATAGCCTCACTCCCGGAGAAAGCTACAATAAAACACAGGCCAAGTTTTTCCATCAAGTTGTGCTTGAATTATGAGGGACAAAAATGTTAGAACAAAAAGTGAAAAACCACCATTTCCCCGAAAGGCTCCTAACTCAGAAACGCCTTTTCCAATTACTCTGGAACTCTCCACACTCCAAATTGTCGGCTGGGCACAGAGCATGCAGGGCTGGATGGAAAAGGAGGAGGAGGAGAGGTCAAGACTAGGCCAACAGGGAAGGTGGCCGACAAGGAGCCAGGCCTAGGAGTAGAGGGTTTGCTGGAGAAGAGCTGACTGCTGGTCCAGGCTTGGATATTGCCATCCTGCTTCCCCCATTGGCCTACAGCAGATGCTTCACCGGATTTGCTGCCCAGCAACGTGATGCTGCCTGTTGGGGAATGATAGTCCCGCCCTCCCCGGATACTTCAGTGATGATCATGGTACCCAAACCAGGAAAGAGAGCTGGAGGGGGAATTATGGGGGCTTGCAGGGCTCTTTGTGCTGAAACCACAGATGGGAGCCAGGTTTGTGAACCTAGCTTTGCTGTGCATTACTCACTGTCTGCAAACACTTTTACTGTGGCTTTGTTTCGCCCTGGTATTCAACAGCCTTAACCATGAGACCGTCTTTGCTTTTCCTGCAGTCTCCTGCCTCATTCTCTACACCCCTTCCTCCTACTGCAACAGATGAGGCAGGGGTTTCTACAGAGAGCTGCACAACCCTGATTTACTCCTGGAGCAAGGCCATCCTGTGCAATGAAGGAGGCAGGGCTCCTGTGGAAAAATAGTATTTGATCTTGCAATTAAAGACTGTGTCATAATGTAGACACACACAAGGCCAAGTTAAGGTTCCACAGGCAACCTTCAGTCTGGTATTTCCTAACATTTGAGTGCTTGATTTTGCAATCTTACCATTCTGACAACATAGGTGGGTTTATGTATATTTGTTAGATTTAAAAAAATCCAAACTGACAAAACAGAAATCCCATCATGTGGCACTGTATTGATCCCCACGTGGGACATCAGCAGGATTGGAACCTTTAGATGCATCACACTAGGGTTACCATATTGGAGCCCCTGAAAAAGAGGACACTCCAAGGGGCCCTGGCCCCGCCCCAACTCCGCCACTTCCCCACCCCCAGCCCTGCCCCACCCCCACCCCTTCCCTGCCCCGGCCCCGCCCCAACTCCGCCTCTTCCACAAAGTCCCAGTCCCAACTCCGGCCCCTCCCTGAACGCCCCTCCCCCCCGCCCCCGCCCCCCGCTTCCTGCGAATCAAATGTTCATGGGAAGCCTGAAACAGGCAGGCAGCAGGTAAGCTGGGACTGGGGCTGGGGCTGGGGGGCGCGAGGAGACGCGGCCCAGTACGGACCCCCCAGCCGAGCGGCTGCCTCCGGCAGCTGGCCAAGAGGCTCTGGCCCTGGTGGCTCCGGCCCAGCTCGGGCCCTGGGGCACCAGCCGAGCACCCCAGCCCTGGTTGCTCTGGCTCGGCTCGGGCCCCGGTTCTGGCCGCCGGCCAGCGGCCGAGCACCCCCGGCCCTCGCTGAGCGGTGCCGGCCGGCGGCCGAGCACCCCCAGCCCCGGTCGCTCCGGCCCAGCTCGGCTTGGGCCCCGGTTCCAGCCGCCAGCCAGCGGCCGAGCACCCCCGGCCCCGGCCGAGCTGCTCCGGCCCGGCCCCAGTCCTGGCCGAGTGGCACCGGCCGAGCACCCCCAGCCCTGGTCGCTCCGGCCCAGCTCGGCTTGGGCCCCGGTTCTGGCCAGCGGCCAAGCAGCTCCGGCCCCACTGGCCCGGCCGAGCTGCTCCGGCCCGGCCCTGGCCGAGCGGCGCTGGCCGAGCATCCCCAGTCCCATCCCCGGGGATGGGACACACATTTTGCCAGTGGGTTTCAGAGCTATTCGCTGGCACAGAGGAACTGGGAGAGACAGGAAATCTGGGCTCTATTCCACATTCTAAGAGCAACATGCTCTAGAGGTGATGAACTCTCTGTTCCTGCTTCCCTGCCCAAGTCTGTTCCAGCCTGTCCTTGTCCCAGTCTGAGTCCCATTTTCCCCCTCTCCCATCCCTCCTCAGCTCCACATCCCAGGCCCAGTCTCACACTTGTCTCCACGTCCCCATCCCCCCACTCTCCCTGGCCCTTTGTCCCAGTCTCACCCCATACCAATCTGCCTCCCCTCCCACCCAACCCCCGCTCATCTGCACTCTCTGGTCAAGCTGCTTCCTCCTTCTCCTTCCAGCCTCACTGCCTGGGCACAGTGGGGCACTGAGGGCCCAGGACAGACAGTCCGCCTGTTTTCAATTCCGGTGCCCCACATCACAGCACCTTTGGAGGACAATAGCAGGAAAAGTCCTGCTCAGCCCCCGCAGCCTGGGCTGGAGCACGCACGTCTTTCTGTGGGGACACACAGGGGCACTGGCAGTCTGAGCTCTGAAGGGCTGGAGCATATGCTCAGTGCAGAGGGAATTGGCTGCTGCATTCTAACATGTCTCTACTGAGCATGTGCAGACAGATTTTCAGAGGTTCTTAACTCGGCCCAATTTGGATAAATTTTCCTGGGGATGGCAAAAGGCTCCTTCCTGACACCAGGGCAACCCTATCTCCACCCTGCTGTCGCCAAGTTACAAGGCCCTGCTCCAACGCAAGGAGGCATTACAATGTAAGATTCTTTTCAACATGGGCAAAATCTCATTCTGACAAATGTCTGAAATTTTCCAAAAAGATTCAGTCTGAGGCAAACTGATGTGGAAAAGTTCAGCCCGAATGGTATAAACTGGACAGGGTTATAAGTAACAGAGAACAAGGTCTCATAATGGGAAATGTCAGGTGGCCTTAACTAGAGGTCGTCATTCCTTTTTGAATCCTGCTAAATTTTTGGCCTCAGTGATGTACTGTGGCGTGGAGTTCCACAGGTTCATTATCTGCTGCATAGCACAGTATTCCCTGCTGTCAGTGTCCGTTGGACTGCCTTTCAGTTTCATTGAGCCACCACTTGATTTTGTGTTATGTGAAGAGGGTCCGTGCTTTACCTAGAACTGTACAGGTTTAACCTTGCTTACTGAACCGGTGCTGAACCCGGTTTGTCATTGTCTCCACTTACTGCTAATGGGTGTTCAGCACCAGCTCAGCCGTTCCAGCAGCTCATTATTTACCACCAAAACGGCGGCTGTCTGTTACAAACGTGGTGAATCACACACACAGGCTTCCTGTGTCCATCACTTTCACGCATGCTCTCGCACAATCTCCCTGCTGTGATTCACACACACGCAGTCTCTGGCTCACAACCCGCCCCCCTGCACACACCTGGTGCAATGCATCCCCCTGTTCCCCACCCCCTCCCTGGCCAGTGTCTGTCAGGCCTCCTCCCCACCCCTGCTCTGATACTTGCTCCTGTCCAGGGGCGTTGAAAGGGAGGCAGGGAGGGCTCCCAGAGCCTGTGACCTGCACTGATGGTGCTGACCTTCGAGCCGTTCCAATTAGCAGCCCTCCGAGCCCTGACTGCCACTCCAGCGCTGGGAACATCACAGCCCTGGCTGGGCCATTTGGAGAAGGTGAGGAGGTGATAGCTATGTCTCTAACAAGAGATGACAGCTCTTGCCAAGCCTGCGGGGCTCAGTGAGTGTGGCCAGAGAGCCTTAGCCCTGCCCCCTACCAACAGCTCACAGCACAGCCCCCGCCAGGCACAGCCCCACCTGCACAGCTTACAAACAACTCTGGAAAAACGGGAGCCTGCAGCTGGGCGCTGTGAGTGTGTGTGTGTTTGGTGGGCTGGTCCTGTAGCTGCTTAGTCCTGCCCTCATCAGGGGGTGCTTTGAGAGTGTGTGTGTGTGTTTGGTGTGGGGGGGTTCTGTAGCTGTTGAGCCCTGTCCCCCCCAGCAGGGGGCACTGTGACAGTGGGAGCCTGTACCTGCCCCTTCCCTTGCAGCAGCAGTGGCTGTGCAGGAGGGAAGCTCTGTGGGTTTGGAGCTCTGCCCTGTCCTCGCTATTGGAGACATGACTTGCTGCTGCCTAGGATGCCCCTGGCCCCACCCTTCCTGGTTGGTACCAGCAGCTGGTTTAGCGACCAAGCGATGTGGGGCTTGAGTAACCGATGTGCAGGCTGTGGGTCAGGTCTCTCTCCATATCCTTGGGCTGGAATGCATCAGAGCTGGGCAGCTGAGTAACTAACTGTGCTGGGCTGTATTTGCCCCTGTCACAGCCCGAGGAGTGCCCCCGCCCCCAGTTAATATCCTGGCAATTTCAACAAGCCAGAGATGCTGCCAGGGGAGGGAGGGAAAGCTGCAAATTCGGAGCAAGATGGGCTCCCAGCCCCCTAAACGGCTCAGCAGCCTGTGCCCCTGAGAGAAAGCCATTTGCCATTTCCATTGAAACTCTGTGCATGTCAGATGTACAGCTCCTGAGGGTGCAGCAATAGTCTAGCAGAGCCAGTGCACTCCGCGGGCGGAGAGAGTCATGTGAAAAATGCTCTCATTCCCTCTTAAGATGCTTGGAAGCAGCCTGAGGGCTTTAGCACTGTGCCGCTTTGGTTTAAGTTTCTCTAATGAGGTTTGCCTTCTATTACTGTCAGGGAACATTTTTCATTGTTGAAGCCACTGTAAATGCAAAGCCTTAAAAATGAGTTTCCATTTCAGATCTGACAGCTCAGCTGCTAATGTAAAATAGAGAAAAACCACAGATCAGGCTGCCTTTTAGTGCAATTAGCCCTCCAAATGGAGCAATTTACATTGGCACACTTGTGTATCTACCCGCAGAAAAAAACTCATTACTTAAGCTCAGACCTTTATGAACAGGAATGAGAAAAACAGCAAAAACACAAGGGACCAGGTCTCTGGGATACACATTCCCCTTCCAGTGCTGCTGCTGCTGCTGTGTGTGTGTGTGTGTGTGTGTGTGTGTGTGACTATGCTTGTGAATGTGTCAGTGAGGGTGCACTGCTTTGTGCACCCTGGCTATGCTGTGCATTTGTCAGTGTATGGGTGAGTGTATGAGTGCATATTTACTGGTGTGTGTGTGTGCTGTGCATTTGTCGAGCGGGAGGGGGTTTACTAGTATGCTGAGCGTTTGTTGGCATGTGTCTACCAATAGGTTGTGCATTTGTTGGGGGAGGGTGTGTATTTACTAGTCTGCTGTGCATTTGTGTGTGGGGGGGGAGGGGGGGCGGGTGTTGCTGATATGTTTGTCACTTGGCAGCATGGATGTTCCCTGTGTGCCGGTCGGTGTGGTGTGTCTGTTTACCAATATGTTGTGCACTGTCAAGGGCTGGGTGTGTGCTGCTCTGTGCATTTGTCAGTGTATCAGTTTAAATGTTCCCAGTGCCAAATGTTCAGCCATTCTTCATCTGCCACAAGTGTTTACAAATTAGAGTAGCTCATCAATTCTTTATTTCCTCCTGTAAGTTGCAGGCAGCCCAAACAGGTCCCTGGAACTCCCAGCCCATTTTCCTATCTGCCACCTGCATGCAGAATTGGGACTTACATTCCTGGAGGATCTGCTCTCTTGTGTCACCACCTGCCTTTGCAGCCCCCTCTCTGCTGTGTCCGTTCAGTGCCTGCATCTTTAATAGACGCCCAAGGCCACGCCACCATGGCCCCAGCTTCCTGACTGTGCTCAGAATGAAATATGTTTTTCCTGGGCTTCAGAGCTCTAATTCACACACACACAGCCCTTCTTCCCCTCTCCTGCCCCCTCCTCCAGCCCTCGCGCTAATGAAGTCAGCACAGCTCTGTCCAGGAGGGTGGCACTCCCTTGTCTTCCAGAGATGCTCTGAGAAGACAGACCCTGAAATATAATCCAGTCAAAGAGAATTCTAATGATACCTTGGAGCACTTATTAACACTATTTACGGGGACAAAATCATGCTGCCCTGGGCATGTGAACCAAATAGGGAATGGACAGAGAAGCATGTCACCGGAGCGGGCACAGAAGATTGGGGTGCTTTGTTACAGGGAAAGATGCAGACAGGGCTGGGTGGATTTGAAGCCAGTTCAGTCAGACCCTGCAGAGTGTGGTTTTAAGCTGGTCAGCATCTCCGATTCCAGCCCCTGATACAGTCCCCCCAACCCCACCTCAGCCTTGAAAGACCCCCCCCCATGCCCTGGCAGCCCTCCTCTCCTCCCTTGGCAGGCTATGCATGGTGCTCGGCTGGGAGATGTGGGGGGCCCTGGGGAGAAGCTGTGGTTCTGTCACCCTGCTCTCCTTGCAGGTGTCTGGCTGCCTGGGAAATACAAGCTCCCCAGGGAAATCAGCAGCATCCCAGGTTTGCTGTGACAACGGAAAGGCCTGGTCAGCCAGCAGCTGGTCAGGGGTCACAGCGGGAGGCTGTGGAGAGGGAGCTGCAAGGACAGCCCCTTGCTGAACCAATGCGAGTCCCCTCCTGAGTTCCACCGACCCAGGCCATGGGAAACACAACAGCATCAAGCTAGCAAGAACCAGGAGGGCTGTGGGCATGCCTGCAATCCAGATCACCCTAATCACAGCCGGAGAGCAGGGGACATCAGCAATGGCATGCGCTGGGGACACAGGGAGGAGGAGATGGAGGCAGAGGGAGGGGGAGATGCTGCTATGACGAGTAAGTCCAGGAGAACAGAGAGAGTTATGTGATGGGAGCTGGGACCCTAGACACCGAGAGCCAGGAGGCACAGATTGGGGTTTACACAGCCCAGGAGGCGATGGACAGTCACTGGCATTGCTGAGCTGAGTCCAAGCATCTGTGGGTGCCTGGCTGGTTGGTGGCACTGCCGATTGCTCAGAGACATGTGCCTCCCCATAGGCCTCCAAGCAGCAGGGCAGCAGAGTCATCCATGGGGGGGATGAAATAACTGTGGGTCCCAACCCAGGGCAGACACAGCTGGCTGCCATGGGATCTCCAGAAACCAGGCAGAGGCAGAACAACCCCGAGCACAGGCAGCTTCACCTGTGGGGAGCACCCTAAGGGGCTGATAGAGAAGTGTGAGAGCAAAGGGCAAGAAGCCGCTGTAGAAGGTGATGCCACCACTCCCTGAGGAAGGCCAAGGCAGTGGAGCAAGCTGGGCAGAACCCCATGAACACCAAGGGATCCTGAGAATGGCCCTCCCTGGCCCAGGCTTGCACAAGATGGTGCCCTTGAGCACAATGTTACCCAGCAGCGATATTCACAGCCTGGAGACTGCATAACAGCTGACTCAGTTCCAGGTGCACTGTGGGGCCAGCTGCAATGAAACAGCCCCAGGACCAGTGTGCAATGTCAGGCCAGGCTGTGTGATCAAAGGACCCTGACATCTGTGCCAGCCTTTTAGAGCTGCTACACAGCACATTCCAGCAGGAGATCTGAAAGCGCTTTACTAACTACCATTATTCTTATGAGTAGCATTTCCATAGCACCTAGGTTCCGCAGTCATGGCCCAGGACCCCACTGCGCCAGGCGCTGTACAAGCACAGAACAAAAATGGTCCCTGCCCCAGAGAGCTGACAATCTAAGTATCAGACAAGAGGATGCAGACAGACAGATGGGGAGGAGGTCTGTGACAAAGTGGGAATGTGCTATAATATTTTCATGATGATTATGTGTGCCTCAGTTTCCCCCTATATTTTGCATGGCTACCCAGTGGGCAGAAAAGGATGTTTTCTCTCAGGGCAGGCTAAGAGTAATAGGGGTGTGCACCAACGCCCTGTCTGGAATGAATCGAGTGGTTACATAACTGGCTGAAACTGATCCAGATCCGGGTCCAGAGAGACAATGCACATTCCAATGACTCCTGGACTGACACTCCCAACAGGGAAGCTGAGCAGAGACCCCAACCTGGTGTGAGGTGGGGGATAAGTTGGCTGTCTCTGGAAGAAACTTGAGGCTATCTCACCTGGGAACCAAGAAGCGAAGTCAGAGAGAGCCTGAAAATGAGGTTCCCTACTGCTTGGCTGGGCTCTGGGCTGACCGGAATGGACGAGGCTTTAACTGAGCTACCCTAAGGACTTTTTGGGCTGTATACCAGCTGACTACTAAACTGGACTGTTCTGAAGACATTGCCCAAGTGTCACTGCAAGTACTTGGTGAGGTGCATTGATCCAAGGGTGTGTTTCAGTTGGTCTCACTGAACAGAGGGAGTGAAGCAGGGGGGCTGGAGTCCCAGAGGTTCAGTCTCAGGAGGCAGTGAGGTCATGTGGCTGACCTGGGGGGAGAGAGAGGCCCCTTGGGGGTCTGGCACATCAAAGAGGTTCCTCCAAGTGCTTGTGCCAAAGTTGAGGACTTAGCCCCAATCATGACTGGAGCACAAGGAGAGAACAAGACAGTTCTGGTCAGCCTGACAGGTAGGGGCTCAGCACACCAGCAGCCAAATGTTGTAGCATCACAGCCGAGGAGAGTTCTGAGAGGGATGTGGAGGTAGTTTTGTGGCTGTTCGCAGTGGGCCCCTCCCAGGCTGAGGGACAGCAGGGGAGGAAGCCCAAAGAGGCTTCTCTGTAATTGTAACAAGTGGGTGATGCAGGCGGGCATGATCGGAGGGGGGCACCGACAGCTCACTAGTGAATGGGAGACGGAGGGTGGGGATTGACCGTGAGGGGAACACAAGCAGTTCGTGTTTGATGCTGTAGAGCAGGAGGAGGCAGGGAAGGGTTCCACAGAGAGGGGTGACATGGTCAAAGCGGCAGGCTAGGGAAGGGACCTTGGCAGCAGCGTTCGGCACAGCTCTGAGTCAGGATTGCCGGGGGGTGTAGTGAGGAAGGAGTTGGGAGTCGGGGGGGGGGGGGGGGGGCGGGGGAGGAGGTTTGGGGGCGGAGGGGGGGCGGGGAGGGTGCAGCACAAGGCTGGGAGAAGGACTGCATTTGCAAATCTGCGCAGGATTGCGTTTGTCAAGGCCAGAGAGAAGGCTGTTGCACTAATTGAGATGTGAGATGATGAGCACCTGGATGGCAGTTTTAGATGTGTGGATGGCTAGGAAAGGCTGTATTTTAAAGGTGTGATGCAGACAGAATCTGCAAGACTTAGGCCTGGTCTACGCTACGAGTTTAGGTCGACTTTAGCAGCGTTAAATGGAATTAAGCCTGGACACGTTCACATGATGAAGCCCTTTCTTTCGACTTAAGGGGCTCTTTAAACCGGTTTCTTTACTCCATCTCCGACAAGGGGATTAGCGATAAAATCGGCCTTAGCGGGTCGGAATTGGGGTAGTGTGGACGGAATTTGACGTTATTGGCCTCCGGGAGCTATCCCACAGTGCTTCATTGTGACCACTCTGGACAGCACTCTCAACTCAGATGCACTGACCAGGTAGACAGGAAAAGCCCCACGAACGTTTGAATTTCATTTCCTGTTTGCCCAGCGTGGAAAGCACAGGTGACCACGCAGAGCTCATCAGCACAGGTAACCGTGATGGAGTCCCAGGATCGCAAAAGAGCTCCAGCATGGACCGAACGGGAGGTACAGGATCTGCTCGCCATATGGGGAGATGAATCAGTGCTAGCTGAACTCCGTAGCAGTAAAAGAAATGGCAAAATATTAGAAAAGGTCTCCAAGGCCATGAAGGACAGAGGCCATAACAGGGACGCACAGCAGTGCCACGTGAAAATTAAGGAGCTAAGGCAAGCCTACCACAAAGCCAGAGAGGCAAACGGAAGGTCCGGGGCACAGCCGCAAACATGCTGCTTCTACGCGGAGCTGCATGCCATGGTAGGGGGTGCAGCCACCACTACCCCAATCGTGTGCTATGACTCCTTCACTGGAGAAACACACAGGGAAGAGGGTTCGGGGTACGAGGAAGAGGAGGATGAAGATAATGTGGATAGCTCACAGCAGCAAGGAAGCGGAGAAACCGGTTTCCCCAACAGCCAAGATATGTTTATCACCCTGGACCTGGAGCCAGTAACCCCCAAACTCACCCAAGGCGTGCTCCCAGACCCTGAGGGCACACAGGGGACCTCTGGTGAGTGTACCTTTGTAAATATTACACATGGTTTAAAAGCAAGCGTATTTAATGATTAATGATTAATTTGCTCTGGCAATCGCGGCCAGTACAGCTACTGGAAAAGTCTGTTAACGTGTATGGAGATGGAGCGGAAATCCTCCAGGGACATCTCCAGAAAGCTCTCCTTCATGTACTCCCAAAGCCTTTGCAAAAGGTTTCTGGGGAGGGCTGCCTTATCCCATCCGCCATGGTAGGACACTTTACCACGCCAAGCCAGTAGCACGTAGTCTGGAATCATTGCATAACAAAGCATGGCAGTGTATGGACCCAGTGTTTGCTGGCATGCAGACAACATCCATTCCTTATCGCTCTTTGTTATCCTCAGGAGAGTGATATCATTCACGGTCACCTGGTTGAAATGGGGTGATTTTACTAAGGGGACATTCAGAGGTGCCCGTTCCTGCTCTGCTGAACAGAAATGTTCCCCGCTGTT
This sequence comes from Trachemys scripta elegans, assembly GCF_013100865.1. Lineage (NCBI taxonomy): Eukaryota > Metazoa > Chordata > Testudines > Emydidae > Trachemys > Trachemys scripta. The sequence goes on from NC_048305.1 coordinate 38,738,714, forward strand.
AGCCACGCGGTGGGGTGAAGGGGTGAAGTGATCATCCCAGAGAATTGAGTATTGGGGGGGGAGGGGGGTTAGTTGGGTTTGTGCTGCATGTTAACCCAGGAACTGCAGCCCCTCCTTTTACATTGCAAACCCATTTTAAATGGCCAAACCAACGGGTGCTTGGTATGGGAAATGAGGGTGCTACAGTTTGAAACCATTCCCACATGTTAAGAAGGTGAAAAAAGCCAAAAGACTGTGGCTTACCATGGCTGCCTGCAAGCCGAAATCTGTTGCCTGGCACTGCGTGAGTGATCTCTCACACCAAACCGGCAGGCCCTCAATATAAGAGGAAAAATGCGACCTTGTAACAAAAGCACATGTGCTGTGTAATGTGAACAGCAAAATTTAACGTGAAAGAGTGTACCCATTGTTCTCTAAAATGTGTCTTTTTTAACCACCTCTCCCTTCTCCTCCACCAGCTGCAAATTTTTCTCCTTCACAGAGGCTAGTGAAGATTAGAAGGAGAAAACGGCGGAGTCGGGATGACATGTTCACGGAGCTCTAGATGTCCTCCCACGCTGAAAGAGCACAGCAGAATGCGTGGAGGCAGTCAATGTCAGACTACAGAAAAGCACAATATGAACGAGAGGAGAGGTGGCGGGCTGAATCGCGGGATGAACAGAGCAAGTGGCGGGCTGAAGATAATAGGTGGCGTCAGCTTGCAGACAGAAGGCAAGAGTTGATGCTCCAGCTGATGGAGCATCAAACTGATATGATCCAGCGTATGGTTGAGCTGCAGGAAAGGCAGCAGGAGCAGAGACCACCGCTACAGCCCCTGTGTAACCAACAGCCCTCCTCCCCAAGTTCCATAGCCTCCTCACCCAGACGCCCAAGAACACGGTGGGGGGGGCCTCCGGCTACCCAGTCACTCCACCCCAGATGATTGCCCGAGCATCAGAAGGCTGGCCTTCAATAAGAGTTAAAGTTTTAAACTGCAGTGTGTCCTTTTCCTTCCCTCCTCCCCCACTCATCCCGGGCTACCTTGGCAATTATCCCCCTAGTTGTGTGATGAATTAATAAAGAATGCATGAATGTGAAGTAACAATGACTTTATTGCCTCTGCAAGCGGTGCTCGAAGGGGGAGGGGAGGGTACGGTTTTTGGTTTACAGGGAAGTAGAGTGAAGCGGGTGGGGGGGTGGGGCGGAGGGTTCATCAAGGACAAACAAACAGAAGTCTCACACCATAGCCTGGCCATTCACAAAACTCGTTTTCAAAGCTTCTCTGATGCGCACCGCACTCTGCTGTGCTCTTCTAACCGCCCTGGTGTCTGGCTGTGCGTAATCAGCGGCCAGGCGATGTGCCTCAACCTCCCACCCCGCCATAAATGTCTCCCCCTTACTCTCACAGATATTGTGGAGCGCACAGCAAGCAGCAATAACAATGGGGATATTCTTTTCGCTGAGGTCTGAGCGAGTCAGTAAGCTGCGCCAGTGCGCTTTTAAACGTCCAAATGCACATTCCACCACCATTCGGCACTTGCTCAGCCTGTAGTTGAACAGGTCCTGACTACTGTCCAGGCTGCCTGTGTACGGCTTCATGAGCCATGGCATTAAGGGGTAGGCTGGGTCCCCAAGGATAACGATAGGCATTTCAACATCCCCAACGGTTATTTTCTGGTCCAGGAAGAAAGTCCCTTCCTCCAGCTTTTGAAACAGACCAGAGTTCCTGAAGACACGAACATCATGTACCTTTCCCGGCCATCCCACGTTGATGTTGGTGACACGTCCCTTGTGATCCACCAGGGCTTGCAGCAGCATTGAAAAGTACCCCTTGCGGTTTATGTACTCGGTGGCTTGGTGCTCCGGTGCCAAGATAGGGATATGGGTTCCGTCTATCGCCCCACCACAGTTTGGGAATCCCATTTCAGCAAAACCATCCACTATGGCCTGCACGTTTCCCAGAGTCACTACCCTTGATATCACCAGGTCTTTGATTGCCCTGGCAACTTGGATCACAGCAGCCCCCACAGTAGATTTGCCCACTCCAAATTGATTCCTGACTGACTGGTAGCTGTCTGGGGTTGCAAGCTTCCACAGGGCTATCTCCACTCGCTTCTCAACTGTGAGGGCTGCTCTCATCCTGGTATTCTTGCGCTTCAGGGCAGGGGAAAGCAAGTCACAAAGTTCCATGAAAGTGCCCTTACGCATGCAAAAGGTTCGCAGCCACTGGGAATTGTCCCACACCTGCAGCACGATGCGGTCCCACCAGTCTGTGGTTGTTTCCCGGGCCCAGAATCAGCATTCCACGGCATGAACCTGCCCCAATAACACCATGATTTGCACATTGCTGGGGACTGTACTTTGTGAGAGGTCTATGTCCATATCAATTTCCTCATCACTCTCATTGCTGCGCTGCAATCGCCTCCTCGGCTGGTCCTGGTTTTGCTTTGGCATGTCCTGGCTCTGCATATACTCCAGGACAATACGCGTGGTTCATAATTGCCGCGGTGATCTGAGCGGTCTCCATGATCCCAGTGCTATGGTGTCTGGTCTGAAAAAAGGCGCAAAAGTAGTATCTGACGGACGGAGGGAGGGAAGGAGGGAGGGGTGAGTGACAACATGGCGTACAGGTACAGGGAATTAAAATCAACAAAGGTGGCTGTGCATCAGGGAGAAACACAAACAACTGTCACACAGAATGCCCCCCCCCCCCCAAGATTAAACTCAAAACCCTGGGATTAGCAAGCCGTTGATTTCACGGAGGGAAGGGGAAGCAAATGAATACAGAACAAATCTATTTTTTACATCTTAAGCTGGCAGACGACGGTGCAGCATGACTGATAGCCCTCGGCATCTTCTGGGTGCTTGGCAGAAAATACTGGGCGCTTGGCAGAAAATAGCATACTACGACTGATAGCCATCATCATCGAGACTGCCCAGGTTCCCATGATTGACAGCCACTGCAGTACGATGACAACGGGTACCAGTCGTAATATACCATCTTCTACCAAAAGGCAAGGGGCTGCTGTTGTGTGCAATGCAGCCCCACGCCTGCCAGCACCCAGATCACCGATGAAGACTACCAGTCATACTGCACCGTCTACTGCCAAAAGACAATTAGCTGCTGCTGTGTAGCAATGCAGTACCACGTCTGCCGGCACCCAGAGGACATATGGTGACGGTGAGCTGAGCTGAGCTGAGCTGAGCGGGCTCCATGCTTGGCGTGGTATGTTGTCTGCACAGGTAACCCAGGTAAAAAGGCGCGAATCGATTGTCTGCCATTGCTCTGACGGAGGGGGCGGTGCCTGACGACATGTACCCAGAACCCCCTGCGACACTGTTTTGCATCATTCAGGCATTGGGATCTCAACCCAGAATTCCACTGGGCGGCGGGAACTGTGGGATAGCTACCCATAGTGCAACGCTCCGGAAGTCGACGCTAGCCTCGGTACTGTGGACGCGGTCCGCCGACTTAATGCACTCAGAGCATTTTATGTGGGGACACACACAATCCGCTGTATACAACCGATTTCTATAAAACCAGCTTCTATAAATTCGACCTAATTTCGTAGTGTAGACCTACCCTTAGGCATAGCTCGATGTGAGAACTGCTGTATTAATTTTGATGGAATATTTGGGCCCAAAGAGTCAGTTGTTAACATGACCCAGTCACTGTCCAGAACTAAACAGGGTTAAACAAGGGTCAGGGTTTGCTACCCAGAGACCCCAGCCTGCTTCGTACCATGGCAACACCCCATAAAACATCCTGTTATTGAAGATACGGCAAAGGAGGAAAAACAGTTCAAGCGTTTGAAATGTGAAGTATTAAGTCAGGCTGTCAGTGTAACCACATCCCTGGGTCCCTTCCCCTTAGCTGGAGAGGCTTTAGAAGGAAAAGCCCCTTGCTGGAGTCTCTTAGGCCTGGTCTACACTAGGAGGTTATGTCAAATTTAGCAGCGTTAAATCGAATTAACCCGCACCCGTCCACACAACGAAGCTATTTAGTTCGACATAGAGGTCTCTTAAATTCGATTTCTGTACTCCTCCCCAACGAGGGGAGTAGCGCTAAATTAGCGGATGGGGAAGATGAGGAAGGTGAGGAGGAGGACGAGGCAGTCGACAGCGCTTACAACGCTGATTTCCCAGACAGCCAGGATCTCTTCATCACCCTCACAGAGATCCCCTACCAACCGTCCGCAGGCGTTAACCCAGACCCTGAATCAGGAGAAGACGTTTTAACACGGTAAGTGTTTTAAACATGTAAACATTTATTTTGAACAGAACAGGAATATTAACAATGGGTTTTTCATGATTTGTTTGCCCTAGGCGCTTAATGTTTTAGACCTTGGCAGTGCAACTACTGCAAAAGAATCTAATAATGTCCAGTTTATCATGATTAGTTTGCCCTAGGCGCTCTATTTTTTCATCCTTGCCAGTGCAGCTACTGGAAAAGAAGTTCTATATGTCTGGGGATAGAGCTGAAATCCTCATGGGACATCTTCACGAAGCTCTCCTGGAGGTAATTGGAAAGCCTTTGCATGAGGTTCCTGGGGAGAGCGGCCTTATTGTGTCCTCCATGGTAGGAAACTTTTCCTTGCCAGGCTATCATCAAGTACTCTGGGATCATTGCCTTGCAGAGCATGGCGGCATATGGCCCTGGTTTTTGCTGGCTTTCACGCAGCATGTATTCTTTCTCGGTCTCAGAAATTCTCAGCAGAGTGATGTCGCTCATGGTGACCTGCTTAGAATTAGGGGAATGTTACTATTGGGACTGCTTGCCTGTTCCTTTACAGAACTGTCACCGGCGGTTTACCACCACGCGGTGGAGGCGGGAGAGGAGCAGCATACAGGGATCTTTCCCGGGGACAGCCGCGAGGGGGTGGGCAGAGTTAATGCTTACCTGATTGCCGGCAGCAGGAACTGCCCAACGATAGGAGCATTGCTTTGAACATGAAAGGAGGGCACTGCTCTCATTTAAGTTTTAAGCAGCCAAAAGTCTACGGCTTACCATGTCAGCCTTCTACCCGAATTCCGCTGTCCTGCCCCGCTTGTCTGATCTCCACTGCAAGACCCCAGGCACTGAATGCAAAGGCCGAAAATTCGACCTTGTCCTGAGTGCGCATGTGATAGGTGCTGTGCATGGTCTTGTTCACAGAGAAAGACTATGTTCATTGTTCACAAAAAATTATCTTTGTGAGGAATTCACTCCCTTTTTTTCATCCCACAGCTGCGACTGTCTCCCGACCTACCCTGGCATCCCCCTCGCAGAGGCTGGCGCAGATTAGGCGGAGAAAGAAAAGGACATGGGATGACATGTTCTCAGAACTTATGGACTGCTCCCAAGCCAATGCGGCCCAGCAGACCCAGTGGAGGGAGAACATGTCGCAATACCAGCGAGCACACAGCGAACGGGAGGAGAGGTGGCGGCAGGAAGACCAGCAGGTGACTCAAATGCTGCTTGGACTAATGAGGGAGCAAACGGACACGCTCCAGCGCCTTGTGGATGTTCTGCAGGACCGGAGGCAGGAGGACAGGAGGACCGCCCTCCCCCGCCACAAACTCCCATACCCCCCTCACCCAAAGTCCCAAGAAGGAGGGGCGGCAGGGGCCGTGAAAACTGTCACTCCACCCCTGCAGACTGCTCAAGTACCAGACGGCTCTCATTTCCAAAAATTTGATAAGTCCTTTCCTTCCCGCCTCACCCAAGCCCCCGTCCCAGTTTCATCCCCTAACTGTGTAGTTGCTAATAAAAGATACGTTTCTGTTAATTACTGTTTCCATCATGTTCTTTTAGGGGAGAGTGTGTTTGAAGGGGGGCTAGGGGGCTGGTAATTGGAGAGGACAGTCATCTTTACCAGGGTACAGACACAGGGGCAGGTCCAGCAGAAGGTCACACACACATTGCAGTCACTAGGCACCCTGGTCAGTCTGGGAGGTGGTTTTCATGTTCTGTGTGTGGGGGGCCATGTGACTTTGTGGCGGGGGAGGGCGGATAGAGATCCTTATCCTAGATCACAGAGCCACGCAGCAGGGGATCTGTAACCGTCCTCCCCCGCCACAAAGTCACATAGCCCCCACACACAGAGTCCCGAAAAGGAGGGGTGGCAGGCTCCGTTGAAACAACCAGTCCACCACTGCAGACCTCTCTAGGAGCAGGAGCCTGTCATTCCTCGAGGTTAGAAGCGTTCTTTCCATCACTACGCCCGCTCCCCACCACAGTCTGCGTCCCAGTTTCAACACTTTACCGCAAAATCCGTAATAAAGAAAATGGTGTTCATTAACAAAGTTCCATTTATTTTATTTTTAAACGTGTGTTGGAAGGGGGGGGGGACAGGGTGAACGGGGTATGTAGCTGGAGAGTATAGTCAACAGTAAGTGGGTAAAGAAACGGGGGCAGGTTCAGCTTCTCTTTAAACAAACTTAATAGTCACAGGTTACCCTGCTCACTGAGGAACCTAGCTTTCAAACCCTCCCAGATGCACAGTGCGTCCCACTGGGCTCTTCTAATCGCACGGCTGTCTGGCTGGGTGTAATCAGCAGCCAGGCTATTCGCCTCAACCTCCCACCCCGCCATAAAGGTCTCCCCCTTGCTCTCACAGAGATTGTGGAGCACACAGCAAGCTGCAATAACAATGGGGATATTGGTTTCGCTGAGATCAGAGCGAGTCAGTAAGCTTCTCCATCTCCCCTTGAGACGTCCAAAAGCACACTCCACCACCATTCTGCACTTGCTCAGACAGTAGTTGAAGAGTTCTTTTTCAGCGTCCAGCGCACCTGTATAGGGCTTCATGAGCCAGGGCATTAGCGGGTAGGCTGGGTCCCCGAGGATCACTATAGGCATCTCCACATCCCCAAGAGTTATTTTCTCCTCCGGGAAGTAAATACCTTCCTGCAGCTGTCTAAACAGACCAGAGTTCCTGAAAACACGAGCGTCATGAACCTTGCCCGGCCATCCTACGTTGATGTTTGTAAAACGTCCCCTATGGTCCACCAGTGCTTGCAGCACCATTGAAAAGTAGCCCTTTCGGTTAATGTACTGGCTGGCCTGGTGGTCCAGTCCCAGGATAGGAATGTGAGTTCCATCGATAGCCCCACCGCAGTTTGGGAATCCCATCGCAGCGAAGCCATCTATGATGACCTGGACGTTTCCAAGGGTCACTACCTTTGACAGCAGTAGCTCAACGATTGCGTTGGCTACTTGCATCACAGCAACCCCCACGGTAGATTTGCCGACGCCAAAGTGATTCGCGACTGACTGGTAGCTGTCTGGCGTTGCAAGCTTCCAGAGGGCTATGGCCACTCGCTTCTGGACAGTCAGGGCTGCTCGCATCCGGGTGTCCTTGCGCTTCAGGGCAGGGGACAGCAACTCACAAAGTTCCAGGAAAGTTCCCTTCCGCATACGAAAGTTTCGCAGCCACTGTGATTCATCCCAGACCTGCAGCACTATGCGGTCCCACCAGTCCGTGCTTGTTTCCCGGGCCCAGAATCGCCGTTCCACAGCATCAACATGACCCATTGCCACCATGATGTTCACGGCGCGGGGTCCCGTGCTTTGTGAGAGGTCTGTGCCACTCTCAGACTTCATGTCCTCACCGCGCTGCCGTAGCCTCCTTGCCCGATTTCTCAGCATCTGCCTCTGGAAAAGGTGGATGATAAGGTGCGAGGTGTTGACAACGGCCATAACTGCAGTGATGGTCGCAGCGGGCTCCAGGCTCGCAGTGCTGTGGCGTCCGCACTGTCACTCACCAGAAAAGTGCGCGAACTGATTGCCCGCCGGCGCTTTCAGAGAGGGAGGGTGGGAGTGACGGTTGGATGACGACAGTTACCCAAAACCACCCTCGACACATTTTTCCCCCCAGCAGGCATTGGGGGCTCGACCCAGAATTCCAATGGGCAGCGGGGACTGCGGGAACTGTGGGATAGTACACCGCTTCCAATGTCGACGCTTGCCCCGTTAGTGTGGACTCACAAAGTCGAATTACTGTCCTTAGTGTGGATACACACGTTCGACTTTGTAATATCGATTCCACATATTCTATTTAAGTACAATCGAACTACTCTCGTAGTGTAGACATACCCTTAGATGGTATCAGAGATGGTAATAACTGGCCTTTGGGAGAGAAGAGATGTTAGCTGGGTTGGAGCTGGGCTGGGCTGGAGCTGTCATTGTCGCTAATGTTAAAGCCTGATCCTGTTTTCTAGACAACAAAACAAGCCAAACACACACCGAAGGGGAGAGATGAGAACAGTGAGGGCAGAAAATGCAGCTTCTGGCTCTGGTGTTGACTTTCACTCCAACTTCATGGCTGGCCACTCCGAGGCCTGGCAAACCTGTACTAATGTTGGGCTGTCTAAGATAGGGTTTCTCAACCCAGGGGTCATGTCAAAGGTGGTGGAGCTGGCTGGGCCCAGCTCCCCACGTTGTGACCTGTTGCATGGGGTTACAGCACTGCTCAGATCTGGCCCAGCTGCCCATCTCTCATGATGATGGAGGAGCTGGAGAGGCCAATTTTGAGTGAGCTCATGTGCCAGGTTCAGTGCCACTAACACGAAATTTGGTATGGCCAGCACCCCATTAGGGGGCCAGGACAAAACTGAAGTAGCAACGCCCGGAGTGGGGAACGGAGCCCATGCGGGAGCGGTTGGTGTCATATTCTCCAGCAAATACCTGTCCCCAAATGTACCCCCCCAACCCACAGCCAGACAAACTCTGTCTTCCAGACCCTGCCCTGCCCCCCCCAGCCTGGGCCATCAATGTACCCATCCCCTACAGTCAGGTGACTTGCCCTCTATCATACCACACATCCTGGTCCCCAACCCTCCCAATCTTCTCCCACTGCGCCCCCAGCCCCTTCCCCCACAACTCATTCCCTCAGCCTCCCCACTGTACTCCCAGAAGCTCAAATCCCCCCACCCTTTTTACTCTCTACCCCCCAGAGACTGTGGAGAGCCATGTGTGTTTTTTGGGAAGCTATTGGATCACTGTCCCTCCCTCTGGCTCGTCTAACCCCATATCCTTCCCCCAGCCTCGCACTGCACACCCCCATACCTCTGCCCCCAAATTCCTTCCCCAGCCTACCCCAGAACCTCCATCTCCTTCCTCACTACACCCCCAGGCTCCTTCAATCTCCTCACTTCACCTCCAGACGCCCAAATCCTGTCCTTACCCTCTGCCCCCCATGGGGTACATGGGGGGAGCTGTGTACTTTCTGGGGATATCTCGACTTGCTGCCCCTCCCTTCAATAGCTGGTGGTTCCCCAAATGTTTACATCTGGCTGGAGTCTCTGGAATCTTAGCTCCGACATACTCCTTCCCCAGATGGGCCCCTTTGGTGGTGGGGGTATCAGGTCTGGAGCATCTCAGGGGATCTCTGGGTGGCAACAGGCTATCAAGATAGATGGGTCCTGAGTCCAAATAGGCAGGGAACCACTATGTGAGGGCATCACTTTTAGCTTCTGTTTTCTGGTGACAGGCTCATAGCTAAGCCAGACTGGTATGGGCCAGAAAGAAAAGGCAGAGCGAGCGGAGAGACAAGTAAGGGTGGGAAGGAAAAGGACACATGGCGGTGAGGAACGACGACAAGGGCTTACGTCCTGGAGGGTTGTTGGGGTTTCATTGGAGCGGGTGGCAGTGGCCATGTCACCTGGGCCCCTTTCTCTGGCCCGGTCTGGTCTGGACATCTCAGGACCAAACACTGAAGGCTCAACAGTGTCACAGTGGATTCCAGGACCCCAGGAGACTGCGAAGCATGGTGGTGAACCTCGCGCCTTCCTGGTCTTCTCTTCCAGTCAGCCAGAGGCCCCCTTTGACTCCCAAAGTCTCTTGTTGAGGCCCCTCAAGAGGAGGGGTGGGAGGAATAGCCCAGGCCCTCAGTATGTTGCTCATCAATTAGGCCTGATTGTCAACACACCAATTTTGGTCCATTGATTTCCGGTCCCATGCTTTTCTTGTTCACCAGCCCTGGGCCTCACACAGCCCTCGCGTGATATCAGGAGACCGCTTTGTTTTCAGTCGGTCTGTCTGTCTTGCTTTTGAACCTTTTCCCATCGACATTTGTTGTTGTAGGTTGTTGTGACATTTCATAAACCTGTAGCCACTTCCCACAGTTGGGCTCACCCGGGGGATCGGCCCCAGCTCTCACGGCAGGACCCAGGGAGAGGGCTGAGCTGAAGACAGCACCCAAGTTCTGGGCCCGGGTGGCAGGCAGGAATGTGGTGTTGTCCCCAGTGACTGAGTAGGGGAGCATGTCACTACCCTCATTTGGCAGATGGGGACACCCCGAGGCCCAGCGACCTGCCCCCGTCGCCCCGCAGGGTAGTTGCAGAGTCAGGAATATAAACCAGGCCCCACGTCCCAATCCAGGGCTCTGTGCATAGCCCCATCCCACTGTAGATCTCAGAGCGCGTCACAGACATTGGTGACTGCAGCCCCTCCAGGGAGGAGAGTGAGTGAGTGCCATGAGCAACAGAGGGTCCTGTGGCACCTTTGAGACTAACAGAAGTACTGGGAGCATAAGCTTNCCTCCCACACTCCGAACCCCCTCATCCCCGGCCCCACCCCAGAGCCCATACTCCCAGCCGGAACCCTCACCCCCTCCCGCACCCCAACCCCCTGCCCCAGTTCGGCAAAAATGAGCAAACGAGTGAGGGTGCGGGAGAGCGAATGACGGGGGGGGTGGTGGAATGGAGTGATTGGGCAGCGGGGCCTTGGAGACGGGCGGGGCCTCGGGGAAGGGGTGGGGCAGGGGGCAGGGCTAAGGTGTTCGGTTTTGTGACATTAGAAAGTTGGCAACTCTAAATGGCCATCACTCATGCCCAGCCCCAGGCACACACCCACGCCCCATCAAACTCATTCACACATGTGCACAAGCCCATGCACACACACATGCCCATTCCTTTGGCCCATGAGAAATCACGAGGAAGAGATGGCTGTAGTGGTGCTGGGGGAAAGGAAGGGCTACACTTGGTAGCTCAGGAACGTGGATTTTTCACCACTGAGCACCATAGCTGGTTGACTAACTTCCTAGTGTAGACCTGGCCTTAGTCAGTTCCCAAGCTTCTTCCAGGGCCCATGCTTATCCCCCACCTCACAACTCTCTGTCCTGTGTTCTCCAGCTGGAGTCTTTGCTCAGCTTCCCTGCTGAGAGGCAGGGAAATCCGGCAGTCATTGGAGCCTGCATTGTCTCTCTGAACCCCCTTGGTCAGCTGGGTTACTTTCAATGACTCTTCATTCCACCCAGACAGGGAGGTGACACGCACCTATGTCTCAGTATCAGAGGGGTAGCTGTGTTAGTCTGGATCTGTAAAAAGCAACAGAGAGTCCTGTGGCACCTTTAAGACTAACGGATGTATTGGAGCATAAGCGTTCGTGGGTGAATGCCCACTTCGTCGGATGCATGTAATGGAAATTTCCAGGGGCAGGTATAAATATGCTAGCAAGAATCAGTCTGGGGATAACGAGGTTAGCTCAATCAGGGAGGGTGAGGTCCTCTGCTAGCAGTTGAAGTGTGAACATCAAGGGAGGAGAAATTGCTTCTGTAGTTGCTAGCCATTCACAGTCTTTGTTTAATCCTGATCTGATGGTGTCAAATTTGCAAATGAACTGAAGCTCAGCAGTTTCTCTTTCGAGTCTGGTCCTGAAGTTTTTTTGCTGTAAGATGGCTATGTCTGAGGCCTTGGCTACACTTGCAAATGTACAGCACTGTGTGTTAAACCTGACTTTGTGCAGCTGAGTAGGGAAAGCGCTGCAGTCTGTCCACACTGACAGCTGCCCAGCGCACTGTCGTGGCCACATTTGTGGCAATTGCAGCGCTATTGGGAGCGGTGCATTATGGGCAGCTATCCCACAGAGCACCTTTTCCCATTCTGGCGCCATGGGTTGTGGGAAGGGGGTGTGGGTGCGGGGGATTCTGGGTCCTGTTCCAATGCCCCGTGATGCATTGCTTCGCATCCCAGAAATCCCTTTGTTTCCGTCCACCTTTGGCGCCATCTTTCAACGGTTTCTGTGCAGCGCGATCTGTCTGCGGGAAATGGAGTCCAAACTGCTGAGGCGTATGCTGACGAGTCTCGCCAGCACGTCACGTTTGGCTGTAGAACTATTCCTTAAGATCCAAAGTGACAGTGAGAGTGAGGGTGAGGAGTCCGACTATGCTATCGAGCCGCGTAACTCGTACGACACGAAATTGCTTGTGGCATTCACGGACATGCTCAGCACTGTGGAACGCCGCTTTTGGGCTCGAGAAACAAGCACCGAGTGGTGGGATCACATCGTCATGGAAGTCTGGGATGACGAGCAGTGGCTGCAGAACTTTCGGATGAGAAAAGCCACTTTCATGGGACTGTGTGAGGAGCTCGCCCCCACCCTGCGGCGCAAGGACACGAGATTGAGAGCTGCCCTGCCAGTGGAGAAGCGGGTGGCTATTGCAATCTGGAGGCTGGCAACTCCAGACAGCTACTGGTTGGTCGCAAACCAGTTTGGAGTGGGAAAGTCGACCGTTGGAATCGTGTTGATGCAAGTTTGCAAGGCCATTAATCGCATCCTACTCAGAAGAACCATGACTCTGGGTAACATGCAGGAAATAGTGGATGGCTTTGCACAAATGGGGTTCCCTAACTGTGGAGGGGCGATAGATGGGACGCACATTCCTATTCTGGCACCACCCCACCTAGGATCCGAGTACGTTAATCGGAAGGGGTATTTCTCTATGGTTCTCCAGGCGCTTGTGGATTACCGTGGGCCTTTCATTGACATTAACACAGGCTGGCCCGGAAAGGTGCATGACGCACGCATCTTTCGGAACACTTGGCTGTTCAGGAAGATGCAGGCCGGGACTTTTTTTCCAGAGTGGAAGATCACGGTAGGGGAAGTTGAAATGCCCATTGTGATCCTTGGAGATCCTGCTTACCCGTTAATGCTGTGGCTCATGAAACCCTACACAGGGAGCCTTGACAGCAGCAAGGAACGGTTCAACTATAGGCTGAGCCGGTGCTGAATGACTGTGGTGTGTGCCTTTGGCCTTTAAAAGGCCCGCTGGCGATCTCTGTATGGGAAGCTGGACTTGGCCGAAAACAGCATCCCCGCGGTTATATCCGCGTGCTGTGCCCTCCATAATATTTGTGAAGGGAAGGGTGAAAGCTTCACTCAGGCATGGACCTCTGAGGTTCAACACCTGGAGGCTGAATTTGCACAGCCAGAGAGCAGGGCTATTACAGGGGCCCAGTGCGGGGCTGCAAGGATTAGGGATGCCTTGAGGGAGCAATTTGAGGCTGAAAACCAGCAGTGATATCTGGTGCCCTGCACGAGAGTGAAGTGCAGTAGTTCCAATCTTTAGGAATCAGTGTTTGCTAAGCAGACGAGCAGACTTGCAGTGCCTGTTTATTTCCTGGGCTAAGGAGTCTTTTATTTTATGCAATAATAAAGAATGTTTTCAAAGCCAAAAAATCCATTTATTGAAAAGAAAAAAAAATTATTTATTGAAAAGAAACAAGGGGGTGGAGTGGGGAACAATACAATCACAGATTCGTGTATGTCCTGTCTGGTGTGCTGTGCAGTGAGTGCTGCACTTCAGGATAGCTATACTGCATGGTAATGGGGGTTGAGTGCAGAGGGTAAGGGTCGTGGTTTTCAGGGCTGGGTGGTGAAGATACTGGTGTTGGAGGCAGCAGGTGGCATGAAGAACATGGAAGTTGGGGAAAGTGGGTTGGAGGTGACAGTGGGGCACAACGGAAAGAGTTTTGGGACAAGGGCTGTGGGGGGAGGGGTGGCGTTTGCGTTTGCGGTACTGCTCCTCTTTCTGCATGGCTACCAGCTCCTGGATAGTGTCTGCTTGGCACTCCAGGATGCTTATGAGCCTATCAGTGCTTTGCTGCCGGTGTGCGATGCTTTGCCACTGTTGCGCCACATTTTTCTGGCAGATCCTGCTTTCTCTCTCCCTCCAGTTCTGTGCTTTCTCATTCTCTTTAATAGATTGCCGCATCACTTCTTGCAGCATGTCTTTTTGCTTTTTCGCGGTCTCTTCCTGAGTCTTTGCAGTCTCTGAGCAGGCAATAAGAGGGATGGCTGAGGTCTCAAGGTTGATGCAGCTGTATAGGCAAAATGCAACATTTAACAGAGGCAGCATTGTTTATACCAGACAGAGTAATGATTCCCCCACGCACTTAAGGAGTAGAAAACACAGAGGGTCTACATAATAGCATAATTTTCCCGTCCGAAACAGAGCACACATATCCCACGGGAGCCTCAAAATGGTGAGTAAGGGGGACTGATTGTTTCAGGGCTGCACTGTCCTCTGGGTTTCTGTGCCTTGGGGAGAGCCAACAGTTTCAGGGGGCACCTACACTGAACACTGTCCCAACATTTTCCACAGGAGTTCGTCCTGGACGATATCTCGCTGCTGAGGGTGACCTGGGAAGCAAGGGAGGGTCTTCTACTGCAATGTGGCTTCCGCCCTGGCCCATATGCAGCTTGCCTGAGTGCAGCAATGGTCCCCCCGCCCCTCGCGGCACAGTGGCGCAGACACGTTAGCCTGGCTGGGACAAGGACCACGGTAGCTCTCCTGATAAACCTGCGCAAGCGCATTGCACACATTCTGGATGAGACATTCAAGGAGATTACCGAGGCCGATTACCGCGATGTGATAAACCACATCAATGCACTATTCCGCATCTAGGCATGCATGCCTAACCCTCCTCTCCCAAAGAGCCCGCACCGAAAAAATTCCTTCCCGAAAAAAAACCCGCTTGCCGGGAACCTGCTCTTCTGTTTGTCCTCCACCAAGTACCGGCCGCTGCGACTGGCTACCTTCCTCCTGGCTCGAGAAGAGCTCCTGGCTGCATGGCTCCAGGGATTCCGGGGTGTCTCCATCCGGTCCACCACCATCACTCCTGTTTTCCTCCTCCTCCTCCTCTTCCTCCTCCCCCACCCCACACCGGCTCTGAAATGTCCATAGTGGTGCTCGGAGTGAAGGTGGGGTTAACTCCAAGTATTGCATCCAGCTCTTTGTAGAATTGGCAGGTCGCAGGGGGAGCACCCAAGCGGCCGTTTGCGTCACGGGCTTTGCAGTAGGCACTCCACAGCTCCTTCACTTTAATCCTGCACTGCAGGGCGTCCCGGTCATGGCCCCTTTCCATCATGTCCTTTGATACCTTCCCGAAGGTATCGTAATTCCTACAGCTGGAGTGCAGCTGGGACTGTACAGCTTCCTCCCCCCAAACACTGATGAGGTCCAGCAACTCGCTATTGCTCCATGCTGGGGCTCGCTTGGCATGTGGAGGCATGGTCACCTGGAAAGATTCGCTGATAGCACTCCATACCACGCTGGGCTGAGCAAACAGGAAGGGGATTTTTAAAATTCCTGGGGAATGTAAAGGGTGGGTCACATGGTTGGTTACCTGAGGCCAGGGCAGTAGAGTTTGAACTGATGACCAGAGTGGCTAGAACAGGCATTGTGGGATACTGCCGAATAATTCTGGAGGCCATTCACAGTGCATTGGGTGGCCACACTGGCGCCGCGGCGCTGCAGCGGCAGCGCAATAGTCGCTATTTCTCTCGGAGAGGTGGAGTACATGCAGCGCTGCAACCACGGAGATACAGCACTGAAAATGCCTTGCCAGTGTGGACGGGGAGTGAGTTACAGCGCTGCGGGAGGCTTTACAGCGCTGTAACTTGCAAGTGTAGCCAAGGCCTCAGTCTCACTGAGAACAAACTTAATCCTCCCCCTACACACACCAATGGGTAACCATGCAAAATATAGGGGGAAACAGAGGCACACACAAAACTCATAACAATATTATAAAAAATAAATTCCCACTTTGTCACACCATCATTGTTAAAAATGTGCATCCTAAGCTATTATTGCTTATAGCTCACTCAGTGACGCACCAAATGGCAGAGCTGTGGAGGTGACAAATGGCTTCTCTGTTGACTTCTCAGGGGTGACTTATCCTGCTACAATACATAATGTTACCCATTCTCCATTGACAGCCATTGAACCAACAGTATGTGGTATGGCCCATCTTACATTGACAGCCATTGAACCAGCAGTTCATGGTACAACCCATCCTCCCCTGACAGCCATTGAATCAAAATCACTGTTATGCCCTGATAGTCATCGTAAAATACATCTGATGACAAA
This sequence comes from Trachemys scripta elegans, assembly GCF_013100865.1. Lineage (NCBI taxonomy): Eukaryota > Metazoa > Chordata > Testudines > Emydidae > Trachemys > Trachemys scripta. The sequence continues at coordinate 38,754,826 of NC_048305.1, forward strand.
TTAACTGATCAAAATTGTATGTTGCAGTGTTGCTGGTATTGGTCTCAGTGTATTAGAGAGACAAGGTAGGTGAGGGAATATCTTTTATTGGCCTTCTTCTGTTGGTAGAAAGGTCAAACTTTCCAACTTACATGCCCAGTGTTGTAAATCCCATATCTGCACATGCCTGTCCTCCTGTTATAGCCATGGCTGCAGACTCAAGATGCCAGCTCTCCACTGGTTTATATTACAGTTGCCTTCACACGCACGAGGACTGCATACATAGAGCCAGGTCCTCTGCTGGAGTTCCTGGAAATCCCAGTGAGGTGAGGGCATAACAGGGAAGTCACCGGAGCTACACGGATTTACACCATCTGAGGATCTGAGGTGCTGGAACATTCATTCATCAGCAAACACATTCCAGGATGACAATATTTGTGGACACACATCCTGTGGTAGATAGAACATCTATGATGAATAGTGTTAATAAAGACACAGTTAACACGTTCATAGACTGTCATGCCTTTGATTTGCTGCTGTCTAGACGTGAGTGTTTTCAAACCTCAAGACTCAAGAATTTGCTAGAGGGAGCTGAAATAAGGTTTTTGAAATGCTCCTGATTCCTAAAGGCATGACAGATTTGCTAGTGCCTTCAGGAAATGCACTCTGGGCTTAAAGCACAGTGCTGGGAGTTTGGGGCAGGGATGCTGTGTTATTCCTACAGAGCAGAGACACAACTTCTGCTTCAGGTGCAAGGCTCAACATGAGCCTAACAGTGGCGACACTGGGGCCTCCAGGGTGCAGCCTGTCACCTGCTTTGGGAGTCACTAGTGAGGAAGGCTCAAGAGAGAAGTAAGATATGTTATTACTGATCACATTACAAATGACAGCAGGCAGCCCTGGAGGGTGAGGGCTCTGTGCCCCATAGAGACCTGGATAGCACCTGCCATGGCCCTTTCACACGGCATAATTTCATTGCTTTATTGCGAACAAGCTATGGACTGATCTTTTAATCCTGAGAGCCTGGTGGGGAGAGCCCTGCCAGCTCCCGTCAGCGACGCCCCATCCATCGCCAGCCCCTGGCCAGCCCCAGGATCTCTTCCCCTCGTACATCATGGGAACATGGCATGCAGTCCTTAATGGCACAGAGGCAAGAGGGGAAACAAGGGAATGGGGTTACCCTCATAGGCAGGCCTCGCAGAACTCCCCTCTCCAGCCCTCGTGCTCCCCCTCTCTTCTGCAGTGCCCATCACTCTGGCACCTAGGCTCTCATTCTCTGGCTCTTTGCTGGTGGCTCTAGGACCAAGTGCAATCTCACTCTCCTTGTTGAGTGTTTCTAGCAAGCCAGCCTGTGGTGTGTGCAGCCCAGTCTGCCCCCACTCACATTCTGGGTTGCCTGGGACTCTGAGCTCGACCCTACCCTCTGCAGGGGAAGCAGACATGTTTAGAGAGTGAGAATGTGGCTGGGTGTGGGACTGTGCTTGGGTGTGGGAGCATGGCTGGGTTCAGGAGAGTGGCTGGGTGCGGGAACGTGGCTGGGTGTGGGACTGTGGCTTGTTGTGGGAGCATGGCTGGGTGTGGGATTGTGCTGGGTCTGGGACTGTGGTGGGGTGTGGGAGCATGGTTGGGTTCTGGAGGATGGCTAGGTATGGGAACGTGGCTGGCTGCAGGAGCATGGCTGGGTGTGGGACTGTGATTGGGTGTGGGAAAACCTGTTTCACTAAGAGGGTGGTGAAGCACTAGGGTTACCTAGAGAGATGGTGGAATCTCCATCCTTAGAGGTTTTTAAGGTGCGGCTTGACAAAACCTTGTCTGGGATGATTTAGTTGGGGTTGGTCCTGCTCTGAGCAGGGGGATGGACTAGATGACCTCCTGAGGTCTCTTCCAACCCTAATCTTCAATGATTCTATGACTGTGGCTGGGTGCAGGACTGTGGCTGGGAGCAGGAGAGAGGCTGGGTGTGGAAGGATGGCTCTGTGTGGGAGTGTGGCTGGTTGCGGGAGTGTGGCTGGGTGTGGGACTGTGCTGGGTGCAGGAGCCTGCCTGGATGTGGGTCTGTGGCTGGGTGCGGGAGCATGGTTGGGTGTGGCTGGGTGTGGGAGTGTGGCTGGGTGTTTGACTGTGGCTCGGTGTAGGACTATGACTCGATGCGGAAGTATGGCTGGTGTGGAACTGGGGGTGGCTTGGTGCGGGAGCATGGCTGGGTGTGGGAGCATAGTTGAGTGTGGGATCTGGCTGGATGTGAGAGCGTCCCTGGGTGTGGGAGCGTGACTGGGTGCGTGAGCGTGGCTGGGTGTGAGACTGTGGCTAGCTGCAGGAGTGTGGCTGGGTGCGGGAGCATGGCTCGGTATGGCAGCCTGGCTGGGTGTGGGAGTGTGGCTTGGTGTTGAATTGTGGTTTGGTGCAGGAGTGTGGATGAGTGTGGTATTGTGTCTGGGTGTGGGACTCTGCTGGTGCGGGAGCGTAGCTGGGAGTGGGAGAGAGGCTGGGTGTAGGAGCAGGTCTCTGTATGGGAGCGTGGCTGGTTGTGGGAGCATAGCTAGCCGTGGGAGTGTGGCTGGGTGCGGTAGCATGGCTTGGTGTGGGATTGTGGCTGTGTGCAGGAGCATGGCTAGGTGTGGGACTGTGGCTGATTGTGGCTTGGTGCGGGAGCATGGCTGGGTGGGGGAGCATATCTGGGTATGGGAGCGTGGCTGGAGGTGGGACTGTGGTTGGATGTGGGCCTGTGGCTGGGTGTGGGCCTGTGGCTGGGTTTGGGAGCATGGCTGAGTGTGGGTTGTGGCTGGTTGCAGGAGCGTGGCTGGGTGTGGCAGCATGGCTTGGTGTGGGAGAGTGGTTGGGTGTTGGACTGTGGCTTGGTGCGAGAGGGTGGCTGGTGTTGGAGAGTGGCTGGGTGTGGGACTGGGGCTGAATGCAGGAACGTGGCTTGGTGCAGTGGCGTGACTTGGTGTGGGAGCATGGCTGGGTGTGGAACTGTGGCTGGGTGCAGGAGCATGGGTAGGTGTGGGACTGTGGCTGATTGTGGCTTGGTGTGGGACTGTGGCTCAGTGTGGCAGCATGGCTGGTTGCAGGAGAGTAGCTGGCTGTTGGACAGGGGCTGGATGCCAGAGCATGGCTGAGTGTGGGATCTGGCTGGGTGCAGCAGTGTGGTTGGTTGTTGGAGCGTGGATGAGTGTGGTACTGTGGCTGGGTGTGGGACTGAGTCTGGATGCGGGAGTATAGCTGGGCATGGGAGCATGGCTGGGTACAGTAGTGTGGCTCGAGGTGGGACTGTGTCTGAGTGTGGGAGCGTGGTTGGGTGCGGGAGTATGGCTGGGTGCGGCAGTGTGACTGGGTGTGGGACTGTGGCTGGGTGTGGGATTGTGGCTGGGTGGAGGAACGTGGTTGGTTTTGGGACTGAATCTGGGTTCAAGAACATGGCTGAGTGTGGGACTGTGACTGCTTGTGGGAGTGTGGCTGGGTGCAGGACTGTGCTAGTGCGGGAACATTACTGGGTGCAGGAGCCTGCCTGGATGTGGGAACGTGACTGGGTGTGGGAGCATGCTGAGTGTTTGATTGTGGATGGGTGTGGGAGCGTGGCTGGGTACAGGAATGTGGGTGGGTGTGATAACGTGACTGGGTGTGGGACTGTGGCTCAGTATGGCAGCATGGCTGGTTGCAGGAGAGTAGCTGGGTGTGGGACTTGGGCTGGATGCAGGAGGTGGCTTGGTATGGGAGCATGGCTGGATGTGGGAGTGTGGCTCGGTATGGGAGCGTGGCTGGGTGCTTGAGCATGATTGAGTGAGTGAGCTTGGCTGGGTGTGTGAGCGTGGCTGGGTGTAGGACTTTGGCTAGGTGCATGAGTGTGGCTGGGTGCGGGAATGTGCCTGGGTGTAGGATTGTGGCTGGGTGCGGGAGCGTGGCTGGTTGCGGGAGAGTGGCTGGGTGTAGGACTGGGGCTGGATGTAGGAGCATAGCTTGGTGCAGTGGCGTGGCTCAGTGTGGGCCTGAGGCTGGGTGCGGGAGTGTGGCTGGGTGTGGGACTGTGGCTGGGTGGAGGAGCATGGCGGGGTGTGGAACTGGGGCTGGATGCAGGAGCGTGGCTGAGTGTGGGATGTGGCTGGGTGCGGGAGTGTGGCTGCGTACAGCAGTGTGGATGCTTGTGGAAGCCTGCCTTGGTGTGGGTCTGTGGCTGTGTGCGGGAGCATGGCTGGGTGCGTGTGTGTGTCTGGGTGTGGGAACATGACTAGGTACGGGAGTGTGGCTGGGTGTTTGACTGTGGCTGGTGTGGGACTGTGGCTCCATGCAGGAACATGGCTGGGTGCAGGAGCGTGGCTGGGTGTGGGAGCGTGGCTGGGTGTGGGACTGTTGCTGGTTATGGGTGTGTGGCTGGGTGTAGGAAGCATGGCTAAGGGTGGGACTGTGGCTGGGGGTGGGACTGTGGCTAGGTGCGTGAGCGTGGCTGGGTGCGGGAGCATGGTGGGTGTGGGAGGGTGGCTGGATGTGGACGCGTGGCTGGGTGAGGGAGCGTGATTTGATGTGGAAGGGTGACTGGGTGTGGGATGTGGCTCGGTGCAGAAGCGTGGCTGGGTGCGGGAGTGTAGTTGGTGTTGGACTGTGGCCAGGTGTGGGAGCGTGGCTGGATGTGGGACTGTTACTGGGTGTGGGAGCATGGCTGTGTGTGGGTATGCTATCAGGACTTTTTGTGTGGGAGGCATGTGGTGCACTGAACCTGCCCAACACCTCCCTGGACAAGTGTGACTCCTGGTGTTCCTCTCCTAGCATCCAGATCCGTGGGCTCTGGAGCTCTCACTGGCTGGCTGTCGTGGATTCAGGCGAGAGCTGGGAGCGCTGCGCCTGTTCAGAGGAAATGGAGCTGCCGGAATAACAGTAAATAATTGAAGTTGCTAACTGCAGAGAAAAGGCAGAGATAACAGAGAGAGCTCAAGCAGAAAACTCGGGATTAGCTGCCTGCAGCATTCCTAGCTGAGCTCTATGGCCGTGGCTTACCCAGCATGGCCAGGAGGGAGCCAGGTTCTCTCTAGGCTTGGCTGTGCAAGCTCTGTGATTTCTGCAGAACAGGGTGAGGGCTGGTATGACCCTGTGCCATAGCACCAGCTGGTTTCTGCCTCTTTACCACATGGACAAGACATTTCAGTGTCTGCATTCAAAGAACGTCTGGTCCCCTCAGACGGGTTCCCTTCTTTGAGCTTGCAGAAGACATTGTCATGTTAATTTGGCTTCAGTAGCCCCAAAGACTTGTGTGTTACTATTGCCTGCCAGTGGCAAGCTGCTTCCATTGCTACAATCTCAGCCCTCTGCGGCTTCACACGGCAGACACCATTCTCCTCGCAGCCATGCTTATATAGGTCTCATTTTCACTGTCCAAGGTCATTCATTTGTTTTCCCACTGCTTCCAACACCAGTGTGCATTCACACCCTTCTGCCCCACCACCAGCGTGCATTCACACCCCTCTGTTCCCCTCCACCAGCATGCATTCACACCCATCTGCTTCCCGCACCAGCATGCATCCACACCCCTCAGCCCCACCACCAGCACACATTCACACTCCTGCATTCACACCCCTCTGCTCCCCACCAGTGTGCATTCACACCCCTCTGGTTCTCACTGTTAGTGAGCACACACACACACCCTGGTTGCACACCTAGCAAGCAGTTTCCCTTCAGTTTTGGTGCTTATCAAGCACCGAGGAAGCACCTTGGGAAGACTCACACCTCTGTCCTTGTGCTTGGCAGGCTGCCTGCCACGGGGCCGTGCCACCCATGGGGCTGGCACCATGTGCCACCTGCAGCAACTCTCCAGTGACACTTAGATGCAGTGAAAGGCAGGCAAGCAGGGTCCCTCTGTGTGCACTTTGCTCTGTGTGTTTGGTTTTACCCGGTGTCCCTCCTGGCCCCTCGGCTGTCCTTCCATACCGAGAGCATCATGCTTTCCCTTTGTGTGTGGTGTGTTTGAGTGCTGGCAGGGTCCCTCCCGACAGCCTCTCTCTCCCACTGCTTTCCCAGCCCTCAATCTCCACGCCAGCATGCTCTGTACAAAGAGGCCCATTTCCGACGTGCATGCCTATTGATTTGTCTTGTTTTGCCGCTCCCTCCTGTGCTTCATAACTGTCAACTTTTTTCTCTTACAAAGAAATGTTGTGGTAATGACTCTTTGTGCCGCATCTAAATCCCCAATTACATAAGGAGCCATTTCCCTTTGGTGGAAATCTCCGCGTAATCCCTTTGCCAGAGAAGCAGCCCGCCAGTGACACGCTTCTAACTCTTTGTTTGTTTCTTTGGATCAAATCTAACTGATTGCCGTGACTAATTAACTTTCGCTTTCTTCAGGCCTCTGTTGTCTTAATTAATTTCACAAATACTTCATTCCGTGCTCCCAGCCAAAAGGCTCAGTGGTGCAAATAACCAGCAAGAAGCAGAAGCACAAACTCAGGTTCCGCATGTCGGCCTGGCCTCATCTCACGCCAGCTGCCCTGGGCCAACCTGCCTGTGCTGACCTTGAGGCAGAGCAACAGCTTCACAGCCAAGACACCCCGTTGCCCAGATTCCCATGTCGCTTGCAGCAATCACTCCGAGACGCTGCCAGATTACCCGACGTTCCGCGTGCAATCTGCCCACCGAGGCCTGGGTCTCCAAGACGAGAACGCACTCGGGGCAAGCCACGTACCATGACCCGCAAGTGACCCAGTCCGCCACAGGCTGAGTGGCAGGTGGGGCCCCTGGGAGACATGTGGGCAGGAGGAGTCCTTGGCACAGCTGATGCACAGACAGAGATATAGAGTTACAGATAATATACACATGCATGGCTCCTGTCCCTGCCCTCCCCCCCCCTAGCTCTCCTCCAAACTCTTGTCCCTGTCCCCCTCCTTCTCTCCCTCTCCCTCATGGCGCCTGTTCATGCACACTGTTAGAGCCCAAAGAGTCAGAGTTGTTAACCTGACCCAGTCACTGTCCAGCACTAAACAGGATTACACAGGGGTCGGGGTTAGCTACCCAGAAATCCCAGCCTGCATCTTACCCTGGCAACACCCCTTTAAAGAGCCTATTATTGAAGATACAGCAAAAGAGGAAAAACAATTCAAGCATTTGAAATGTGAAGTATTAAATCAGGCTGTCAGTGTAACCACATCCCTGGATCCCTTCCCCTTAGCAGGAGAGTCTTTAGAAGGAAAAACCCCTTGTTGGACAGTCTCTTAAATGGTATCAGAGATGGTAATAACCAGCCTTTCGGGGGAAAAAGAAGTTAGCTGGGCTGGAACTGGAACTGGAGCTAGAGCTAGAGCTGGGGCTGGGCCGGGGCGGGGGGGGGCTGGGGCTGGGTCGGGGCTGGGGCTGGGCTGGAGCTGTCGTCACTGTTGTTAGTCTGATCCTGCAAACAAATCAATCCGAACACACACAGAAGGAGAGAGACGAGAACAGTGACACAGAAAACGCAGCTTCTGGATCTGGTGTTGACTTTCACTCACAACTTTGTTGCTGGGACAACACAGGCCCAGCACGTGGTCTGCTCAGCTCCCCTGAGACCTGGCAAACTTGGACCAGCGTCAGGCTGTTTAGGGCATTGCTTTCAGCTGCAGCTTTGGTCACAGGCACTGCAAAATATAGTCTTGGCTGCCAAAGCCAGATTCTTATTAGCTAGAAGGCAAACTCAACCCACAGGTCACTGATGTGGCGATGTCTGCCTGAGTCTGCAGAAAGCCTGAAGCAGAACTCAGAGACATGGCCTGCTCCATTGACCTCTGCGGGAAGTGTTCATTCTGAAACGTAATGATGGAAATCTAATTGAAAATGTAGTCAACTATTTAAATATTACGAACATTAGCAGAAACATCAGCTAATGGACTTACCCACTGCTATTAGCCCTGCTGATGAAAGGGAGTGATGGTCAACACTCCCGCCTGCAGAGGAAATGGTACACTAACTTACAGCAGAAGGGAAGAGGAAAAAGCTGAACTCCCCATTGAAGCTGTTCACTGTGTATAAATAATTAAGTAGCCAGTGGAGCAGAGCTTGAGGATCCATATCCCAGGTAAGTGCCCTAGCCACTGGCTAGCGAGTCAGTCACACCTTTCGCTCTCTTTGGCCCACTGACTGTCTGATTATTTATTCAGTGGCACAGCTTCCACAGTCGAGCTGGCGAGAGCCCTGCGTCTGAACACCCCTTGCCTGGGTGCAAAGCGCTCACCGGCAATGCAGGAGACCCCAGTGTAAATCCCTTTTCAACATCAGGCGGGGTGTGTGTGTGAATCCTGCTCCCCCACATGCCCGCTAAGAGTCCTAATCACTGGGCCCCTGCTCGTGAATGAGGTTGAAACTAGCAACTGTCACATTCAAAAACAGTTTTGGTTTGCCAAAGAAATGCATTTTCTCAGTGAATTTACTATTTGCTGAAAAGTATTCACCCAGCTCAACTCGCTAGTTAGCTGGGGGGACAGGCGGTCCTGGAGCTAATACAGAAAGGGGCAGGAGCTAGAACTAGTGCCCGCACCTAGCCCTGTTTCTCAGCCAACCCTGGGTCTGAATTTCTGAGCTCCCCTAGATGGCTGGTGTCAGGACAGGTCCCTCCTTGCCCTTGCTTCCTGCTGAGGATCTGCCTGGACTTGGCACTGCCCTGTGCACCTCTCTCCTCACCAGCCCCTCCAATGATGGTTCGTCCTCACTGCTGCTTCTGCGTGTAAGTGAGAGGCATGTTCAGAGATACCCCAAAGGCTCTTGTAGCTGCTGAATTCCAGGAGGGCTGTCCAAGGCTCTCCATGAGGCAGCTTGTTCTGCGAGTGGGAGGAAGGAAAGTTCCTTCCGCCAGCAGAGAGGGCCTGGGGTGAAGTGCCCTGGCACTGGGCTCCCCTACAAAGTTCCCTTAGCGCCGGCAGGGGACCCCGTGTCTCCATCTGCCTACTGCCTGCCTCTCTTGGAGCAGAGCTCTGAGGAGAAGAGGGAAGACTCCGTTTGTCCCTCGGGGTCTGCGGATGCTTCCCTCTGCCCTAGGCATCCTTGCTGCTGTGCCCATGTGAGCACTGGGAGTATGAAGCATGATGGACACTGCGCCACCTCTCCCGCCTGCAACTGCATCAGCATTTCTCTGCATGTGCAAGGAGCAAACAATCCCCTTCTTTGCTCATGCTTCCTCCTGCAGGCTCCAGCAGCTCTGCACTAGGAAAGCAGGCCATGGCTGCCTGGGGTGGCTGCCCCACCCAAGGCATTACCAGGGAGACACTTCTCCATGGGGGAGGTGAAAGTCTGTTGAGAGCCAGCAGGGGGCAGGCTGTGCTGTGGGGTGGTGAGTGGGTTGGGTTCCTGAGTCAGTGGCTCAGTGGGGGTGATGGGGTCTCTCTTCCCAGTGACCAGTGAGGAAGAGGGGAAGGCCGAGAGTTGGGCTCGTTAGTGAAATGGCCCCATCAGGGTAGCCAGGAAGATGACTGCTATTGGGTGCCTGCAAACTCAGGGCAGGCCCACTGCAGCTGTGGCACTGTGTGATGAGACTGGGTACCCTGCCTCCCATTGCCATGTCTGCAAGAGCTAAGGGCCAGGCAGGGCCAGTCCTCATGTCCCGCCAGTTCTGGGGCTCAGGGTTTGAGTAGGAGACCTCATTGCTCTGTCATGGTGGCTTCTCTCCAAGGCTCTGAGCACACATCTCCTTCCACTGAGAGTGACTTGGCTGGCAAGGAAGAGCAAGGGCTATGCCTGCTGTACCCAGCTGTGTACTCATGGGCAGTGGCCATGGCTGGGGAAGTCCTCCTGGCTCGGTGGGAATCCTGCTGTCCTCTCTGGCCAGCCGGCTCATCTGTGCTCTGCTTTCTCCTTCTGACAGGGGCCCCTCATCCCCGGGCATAGCCCCTGCTCAGAAAATCCATCTCCTCCCACAGGTAAGGTTTCCAGCTGTCTGGTTTTCGACCAGAACACCTGGTCAAAAAAGGGACCCTGGTGGCTCTGGTCAGCAAGGCTCTCTACCAGGCTCCGCATGGCTCCCTGAAAGCGACGACATGGCCCTCCAGCTCCTAGACACAGGGACAGCCAGGAGGGCTCTGCTGTTGCCCCTGCCCCGAGCACTGGCTCCGCAGCTCCCATTGGCCAGGAATCATGGCCAATGATAGCTGTGGGGGAGGTGCCTGCGGGCAGGGGCAGCACACAGGGCTGCCTGGACATGCCTCTGCCTAGGAGCTGGAGGGAAATGACTCCACTTCCCAGGAGCCGCCTGAGGTCAGTGCCGATGGAAGCTCACATTCCCTCCCACACTACAAACCCCTCAGCCCTGCGTTCACCCCTCCACACACCACAATCTCTGCCCCAGACCAGAACCCCCTACCACACCCTGAACTCCTCATTTCTGGCCCCAACCTGGAGCCTGCACCTCCAGCCCAGAGCCCTCCCACACCTCAATCCCCACCTCAGCCCAGAGCCCCCTCCCACAATCTGAACACCTTGGCTTCACCCCCCAGTCCAGAGCCCCCTCCTGCACCTCAAGCCCCTCATCCCCAACCCCACCCAAGAGCCCTCCCCCCCAGCCGGAACCCTCAACCCCTCCTGCAGCCCAACCCTCTGCCCCAGCCAAGTGAAAATGAGCGAGTGAGTGAGGGTGAGGAAGAGCGAGCGACAGAAAGAGGGAGATGGAATGACAGGGCGGCAAGGCCTCAGCGAAGGGGCGGGGCCTCGGGGAAGAGGTGGGGCAAGGGTGTTCAGTTCTGTGCGATTAGAAAGTTTGCACAGCCCCATCTGGGAGAGAGGGCCAGTGGGTGAGTCACTTATTGCCCTTGGTGCTGCTTCCCCCACCAGCCCATAAGGCTGTAGTCCACGAAAGCTTATGCTCTAATAAATTTGTTAGTCTCTAAGGTGCCACAAGTACTCCTGTTCTTCTTTTAGCCCTCAATGTGGCACAGAGGCCTAAAGGCAGGGGGTGCCACAGTTTAAACCAGTGCTCTGCACTCAGGGGTTTCCCCAGGAATTGAAATTAGGGGGGTGTTCGAATTTACAGGGGTGTGTGTGTGAGGGCCGATGAGATATATAAGAGGTATGAATAAAGTAAATGTTTTGTTAGGATAATGCAAATTTAACATAAGGATAATGCAAGTTACACCAAAACACATAACAGGTCTAGATTTCTAAAAAAATATTATTTTTTTTAAATGTATTTAATTTAAATTGACTTTTGAAAAGTAAGCCATTATGGGATAAGAGGGAAGTCCTCTCATGGATCAGTAACTGGTTAAAAGATGGGAAACAAAGGGTAGGAATAAATTATCAGTTTTCAGAATGGAAAGAGATAAATAGTGGTATCCCTGAGGTCGGTACTGGGACCATTACTGTTCAACATATTCATAAATGATCTGGAAAAATGGATAAACAGTGAGGTGGAAAAATGTGCAGATTATACAAAACTATTCAAGATAGTTAAGTCCCAGGCAGCCTGCGAAGAGTTACAAAGGGATCTCACAAAACTGGGTGACTGAGCAACAAAATGGCAGATGAAATTCAATGTTGATAAATGCAAAGTAATGCACATTGGAAAACAATCTCAACTATACATACAAAATGATGGAGTCTGAATTAGCTGTTAACACTCAAGAAAGAGATCTTGAAGTCGTTGTGGCTAGTTCTCTGAAAACCTCCACACAATGTGCAGAGGCAGTCAAAAAAGTGAACAGAATGTTGGGAATCATTAAGAAAGGGCTAGATAATAAGACAGAAAATATCATATTGCCTCTATATAAATCCATGGTATGTGCACACCTTGAATACTGTGTGCAGATCTGGTCACCCCATCCCAAAAAAGATATATTGGAATTGGAAAAGGTACAGAGATGGGCAACTAAAATGATTAGGGGTATGAAACAGGAGGAGAAATTAAAATGACTGGGAATTTTCAGCTTAGAAAAGAGACAACTAAGAGGGGATATGATAGAGGTCTATAAAATCTTGACTGGTGTGAAGAAAGTGAATAAGGAAATGTTATTTAATCCTTCACATAACACAAGAACTAGCAGTCACCCAATGAAATCAATAGGCAGCAAGTTTTAAAAAAACAAAAGGAAGTACTTCTTCACACAACATAAAGTCAACCCGTGGAACTCTTTCCCAGGGGATGCTGTGAAGACCAGAACTATAACAGGATTAAAAAAAGAACTAGATAAATTCCTGGAGAATAGGTCCATCAGTGGCTATTAGCAAGGATGGGGAGGGATGCAACACCATGCTCTGAGTGTCCCTAGCTTGTTTGCCAGAAGCTGGGAATGGGCAATGGGATGGATCACTTGATGATTACCTGCTCAGTTCATTCCCTCTGAAGCACCTGGCCTTGACCACTGTTGGAAGACAGGATATTGGGCGATATGGACCATTGGTCTGACCCAGTATGACCATTCTTCTATAAAAATTAATTATAACAATAAAAATGTTTAGTACAGAAATTCCCCAACATAATGACCTCTCAAAATAGCAACGATGTGAGATAACAACATTGGCAAATAATGCATTTTAAAAATCTTGGCCTACTAGGAAACATAGTTATATAAGCAACAGAGGGTCCTGTGGCACCTTTGAGACTAACAGAAGTACTGGTGCAAGAAGTGAGGTTCTTACCCACGAAAGCTTATGCTCCCAGTACTTCTGTTAGTCTCAAAGGTGCCACAGGACCCTCTGTTGCTTTTTACAGATTCAGACTAACACGGCTACCCATCTGATAGTTATATAAGTGTCCATTCCCAGTCACAAATCTAGCATTCTAGAGCAAAGTCACTAAAATATAGTCCAACAAACAAATGTTTATTTAACGTGCCCCTCACTTTTCCCTCCACCGCACCCCATTCACCGGTGTTGTCCTTGGTCAGTGGAGACTCAGAGTTCAGAGATGCTTTCACGTGAGTTCATCTCTCAGGTGGGGGGCAGGAAGGCACCTTGCTTGTTCTTCCAGCTGCTCACTGTTCGCTCTGGTCACTGCTGTTTGTTGTGCCACCTTCACTCCATCACTCTGTTGCCAATGTCCCGGCACAGTCACCTTCTGCTGCCACTGCCACTGTGATCTCTGCGAGTTGGTCTCTTGAGGTTCCACCCAGCTCTCAGTGATTTCAGCTGAGCTCTCAGTGGGGGAACCTCGCTGCTAGTGCAGTCTGGGCCATCTCTTCCACAGAAACTAAGGAAGTCCCCATGGCAGGACTAAGCACTTAGACCTGATTATCAGTGATTTCAGCTGCAGTGGTCACTTAACAGAACAAAAGACTATCTATGGAGCCTAATCAGCTCCGTCTTTAAACAGTGGAGAGGGACAGGTTCCCACCCTCTCTCTTGATGCCCTCAATCAGCACAGGCTAAGTACAGTTCTACTGCCCTTTACTCATACAATAAGAACAACAACATTTCATTCCCCCCTCCCCCCCACATTCCCCCAGCCAAAATCTATCACTTGGGCAACACAGCTCTGTTTGCTGGATACCTAGGTAGATTAGGTGTGAATGTAAATACAATCTGGTCCTGAAGCCTTTCCCCCCAGCCCCAGCTCATCACTAGCTGTCAGGGAGAACTCATTTAGACTTTGCTTACAAATCATCATTTGAAATTATTAGGCTGGCCAACATCACCGAACTGAATGCACTGACATTGTCATAAAAAACAACAGCTGTATAAGGAAGCTAGTCTATGTTCATACTTTTCAAATCTATTATACTTTTTCAGATACATGTATTTTATCATACACTGTCTATGCTTTTAAAGTGTGTATTAATGTTTCAATTTCAATTCAAATTTCCAAACAGTCACTAAGTTGGCATGTAACTAGTTCACAAAACTGGGAGGGGGGGTGTTGGGGAAATTCAGGGAGGTATAGGGAAATCACTGGCTGGAACAGAGCTGGGTGAACTACACCAGTTAGAGTTGCTCCCTGCCTTGGGTTAAGAGGGTTCTTGACCCCCGTCATCCCTGTAACACGTTGGCCCCCTTCCCCTGCTACTGGTAAACTCCTGGTCCTCATGCAAATAACTGTCATAGGGAGTGATTAGTTCACTTCTGGGGGTGAGCTGCTGGGGTGTCTGCCAGCTGATCCTCTGCCTTCTCAGTCTCCCCTTAAGCAGAGGTACCTCCTACTCTTCAGAGCATTTGCTAAAAATTCTACCTCTCATGCCGTGAGAAATCTGCTATATAGTCAGTTACAGCTGCAATGCCCCCTAACTCAGTTTAATAACCTTGTCAAAGCAGTTCTGTGGCACAACATGCTAGACTATTCATTGTGTAACCAAACGGACAGTGCTTTGATCCACGCAGGGATGTGCTGTTTCCGCTCTTTATAAATGCTTGGCGCTGGGACTGTGCATTCTGCTGTACCTACTACTCCTGTCACACATTGCTTCCTGGCCAGGGTCTTTGGGTGCTACTGTCCTAGCAAATGTGAAATAATCTGCCGCAGCAGCAATTAGCCAGCAAAGATCGGATTGTTGCAAGCACCGCGGCTGGAACTTACAGATCCTTCACATGGAGGTTGAGAGACTCTTATACCAGCTACAAGAGCTTTTAGGAGACCTATGTGAGTCTCTGGGCATTTCGGGGACAAACTGCAATAAGATTGCAGCAAAACGCCATTTTGCTTTAATTTATTTAGTGTGTGCATAGTTGTCTAGACAAGTGATGGCATCTTCAGTGGCGAGATGCACTTAAATGGTGTGTAGCAGGAAGCTCTGGAAGGTCAGGGATTGCCTACATCGCTGGGTCTGAAAGATCAGATTTTACACCGCAGGGCTAGAGCAAGAGGAGCCAAGGGAACCAACTAAGGAGAGACCATCCAGAGACCGTGCTGAAAAATTACAGTTGCTTGAAATACGGTTTCAGGAAATCAGGATGGAAATTTTGTCATCCGCACCCAAGAAAAGAGAGCCGTGTTTTTAAAAAGCCTTTACAATAACCGGGCCGAGCCTGAGCATTGTGGCTCACCAAGCTAAAAGGGGGATTTGAAAGGGTACATGGAAGCTGTGATCAGGGCACTTTGCCCCACACTGAGCCTCAGGTGCTGCTTGGAGGGGAAAGCTGCTCTGAGCCTGACAAAATGGAGGAAAAAACTACTACCAAAAAGAAGCTGCAACATCACTGCAGCCCTCAAGAGCAGAACAAGATCCAAGAGAGACACTTCAGGCAAGACGTATTATTTGCCTCACAAGAAGCTGCCTTTCTGTGCCTATCCGTGTACAAAACATGTTCCTTCATTGATACGGACAAGGCTGCAGAGTGACAATATCCAGACAGAGGGTGACCCTATTTAAAAGAAAAGGGGGTTGCAGATGAGAAGCCTGCACACTGCTGTGAGTGAGGAGGCCAAGAGACAGCTATTGATTATGGCATGAGGAGACATGCAGGATCCAAACAGACAGACAATCTGAGAGGAGAGTGGGCTATTTGCAGGTGACCTGGCAGAGGAAGTACATGTGACCACTCTTTCAGATGTGGGAGCAGAGAACATTACCAGAAAGGGTGTCATGCACAGAGAAACTGATCAGAAGGGAAATGGCAGCGTTTCACCCCTACGGGATCAGTCGTAACAGGCTGAACTTCAGAGTTCCCTGGTCAACTACAATATATGCAGGGAAATCACAAGGGAGCAGAGAATGCGGAGAGCACTGCACCTGATTTCCCAGGTGTGGCCTATATTTGGCATCTAACAGCCATGCAGCAGGTCAGTAACTAGGTTGGAAAGGTACCTGGTATGGTGTGGTTTCCTCAAGACCTGTGGTACATAGGTTGCCAACTTTCTAATTGCACAAAACTGAACACCTTTGCCCTGCCCCGAGGCCCCGCCCCTTTTCTGATGACCTGCCCCCACTCACTCTATTCCCCCTCCCTCCGTCCCTCACTCTCCCCCACCCTCACTCCCTTTCACTGGGCTGGGGCAGACGGTGCAGGACGGATGAAGGCTCTGGCTGGGGGTGCGGGCTCTGGGGTGGGACCAGAAATGAGGGGTTCAGGGAGAGGGAGGGGGCTCTGGGCTGGGCAGGGAGTTGCAATGCGGGAGGGGTGAGGGCTCCGCCTGGGGGTGTGAGCTCTGGGGTGGGGCCAGGGATGAGGGGTTTGAGATGCAGGAGGGGGCTCAGGTGTGGGGCAGGGGATTGGGGTGCGGGTTCTGGGAGCAAGTTAGGGTGCGGGAGGGGGTTCTGACCTGGGGCTGGAGGTTGGGATGCATGTGGGAGTTCAGGCTCCAGCCAGGCAGTGCTTACCTCAGGCGGCTCCCGGTCGGTGGCACAGCAAGGCTAAAGCAGGCTCCCTGCCTGCCCTGGCTTTGCACAGCTCCCGGAAGTGGCCAGCATGTCCGCATCCTAGGCACAGGGGTAGTCAGGCAGCATTGCATGGTGCGCAGTGCCTGCACCCACAGGTGCCACCCCTGCAGCTCCCATTGGTTGCAGTTCCTGGCCAATGGGAGCTGTGGAGCCAGCACTTGGGGCGGGGACAGTGTGCAGGGTCTCCCTGTTCGCACCTGTGCCTAGAGTCTGCAGGGACATGCTGGCCTCTTCCAGGCTCTGCGTGGAGCCACGGCAGCCAGGGAGCCTGCCTTAGCCCCCCTGTGCCATCAACCGGACTTTTAACAACTGCTGACCGGAGCCACCAGGGTCCCTTTTCGATTGGACGTTCTGGTCGAAAACCAGACATCTGGCAACCCTATTGGGATGGTGGGGCAGAGGTGTGCCTGGTCTGAAGCCAGTGGCTGGGAGACAATCTCCCAGGGACACACCTTCGGAAGCTGGACGAGTTACTGGAAGTAGGAGCTGGGCTTGCTCTGAACGCTGCCTGTGGAAGTCCGTCCCAGAGGCGCTGTGTGTCACAACTGCGCTGGAAGCAGGGAACCTGAGTGTGGTCAGGAGTCCAGCCAAACTCCTGGTACCCACCAGAGGGTGGGAGAAGCCCTGGATGGCTGTGAAGTGACTGCTTTGGGGAAATACGGAGGGGAAACCTCTTAATCTGTAGCTTCAGGGTGGTCAGTCAAAGTGTAACTGCCCTGATGGGGACAGGGAAAAGACAAAGCCCACCATCCTTCTGCAGGTGTGGAGGGGACTGAGCTGGGGGGAAGGGTTGAATGGGGAGACACCATCTCATCTTCCAGAGCCTCAGCAGTGCCAAGAACTGCCTGAAGGGCCCAAGCCTCTCATGGCTGGCTTTGTAGGGGAGTTAAGTCTATTTCCAATTAAGCAAAAGTGGTGACATCTTGATTGTTCCTTTGCTGGCTGGGCCACACAAATTAAAGAACTTGATCACTGGCTACCAATGTGACACTGGCAGGCCAGGCACTAGCTCATGCCAAGGTCCCCAAGTCTCAGCTGAACGCTGACAAATACACAGCTGGAGTCAGTCTGGCTTCCCTGCTGTTAAAACAGGTGTTAGGACTATGAGAATCTGATTAGCGTTTAGTCTTTAGCATTGCTGTCTGTGTTAATCTCACCTGTAATATCTTTATCCCATGCTGTAAGGTAATATTTGAGTGGTTGTGTTGTGAGCCCCTGTGACTGTTGTAAATCACCAGACAGGAGAGAGACACTAATCAGTCGGAAGGGCTGGACTTCAATAGATGTTACGTCCTGCCCTAAAGGAAAGGGCCATCTCTACCTCACCAACTATTGTGGGACATTGCAACTGGAATCTCCCTACCTACCCTCAGCATGAGGACAAAACACATTTACTGTTCTGCTCTCCTCCCTCTGAAGATGTGGCATGCAAGTGGACTCCTCACATCAGCTGAGTTTGCAGCTCAGAGCACCCGGCAGCAGGGGGATAAGAACCCCAAAGAAAAAGAACTAGGGATTTCTGTCAGGGCCGGCTCTGGCTTTTTTGCCGCCCTAGGCAAAAAAGCCACACACACACACACACCCCGCCAGCGCAGCAGGGGAGGGCGCCGAGCAATCCCCAACCGTCTGGAGCGCCGGGGGGAGGGCGGCGAGCCCGACCGGGGATCTCCGCTTTCCCCGGCAGCCAGAGCGCCGGGAGCAGGGCGGAGAGCCCCCGGCGGCTAGAGTGCTGGGAGCAGGGCGGAGAGCTCGGCTGGGGCTCTCCGCTCTCCCCGGCGGCCAGAGCGCCGGGGGGAAGGCGGAGAGCCCCCAGCGGCCAGAGCGCCGGGAGGAGGGCAGAGAGCCCAGCCGGGGCTCTCCACTCTCCCCAGCGGCCAGAGCGCCGGGAGGACGGCGGAGAGCCCAGCCGGGGCTCTCTGCTCTCCCCGGCGGCCAGAGTGCCGGGAGCAGGGCGGAGAGCCCCCGGCGGCCGGAGCGCCACGGGGAGGGCGGCGAGCCCAGTCGCGCCCCCGCTCTCGGGCAGGAGCGCTCGCCACGCCGCCCCCTCCAGGCGCCGCCCCAAGCACATGCTTGGTGGGCTGGTGCCTGTAGCCGGCCCTGATTTCTGTGCTGCTTGGAGTCTGGGGGGCAAAGTGGTTCTAGGCAGATGCAAGAGATCCCCAGTGCTTAGCCTGGGTTAGCCCTAAAGGACATATTGAGCTTGTTGATTATAGAAACTTTTATTACAGTGCTACTCAGCCCTCAGCAGTTCAGGAGCCAAATTAACCATCAGCATTACTCAAAAGAGCCACAGTGGTGTGAATTCATTTACTATATAGTCATACATATTGACAAAGCCCTGGCTGGGATGTTTTAGTTGGTGTTGGTCCTGCTTTGAGCAGGGGGTTGGACTAGATGACCTCCTGAGATCTCTTCCAACCGTAATCTTCTATGATTCTATGATATTTAAACAGTAGGGCAGGAGAAATATTTAGTGTATATATCTATATTATTCTGACAGCCAAAGACTGACCAATTATTATTATTTTATCAACTACAATTGTTAATAGCATAGTAAAAGCCTCCTGATTGATTAATAATTAAACCACTACAGTGTTTTAATATCATGTGCTGCAAAAAGATGCAGGAGACACGTTAAAGAGCTACTTGTGGCTCGCGAGCCTCCGTCTGAGTATCACTGGTTTATTACCTTCTGAAACTTAAGATTGTAAGTCATTTCTGCATATCTGTGTTTACCTGCTTTAACCTTGTCAATAACTCCCTGGTTTCCTTCTCCTAATTAATAACTCTCTAGATAGTTTATTATAGGATTGCCTTCAAGCCTTGTCTTAGGTGTGAGATCTAAGGTGCAACTGACCTGGGGTAAGTGACTGGTCCTTTGGGACTGGGAGTAACCTGAACATTGCTGTGATCCTTGGTGTAAGGGATCAGCTATCACAAAGGCAGACTCACCTGGGTGGCAAGATAGGTCAGAGTCCCCAAGGGGATTGTCTGTGACCCCATGTTAAGACTGTTATAGTGCCTGAGGAGTGCACACTTGATAACTGGTTGATGTAATCTAAATATAGAACTCACAGCCAATCTGGGGCTTGTGTATTGCTGCTTAACCATCTGCTGTGAATGTTGGTACCCACACTCTTGGGTCACTGCAGGCAGAATTACAACCACGTTATTGAGGGGATAGTCAAATACCACTGCTGCAATTCATGTGATGAGGCACCAGCCCCTGGCCTCATTGACAATATGAAATGTGTATTTCCTCATGTGGGCTTGGCAAGAGCCGAAGCTCTTGTGAACTTCACCAGAGACAACAATGATCAAAATCAGTTTGAATCAGCATTGAACCTGAGCCATTTGTCAGAGGTGCAAAGGAAAATGGCCCAGCAGATGCTGAAAGAAGAGCCCAAAGCTTTCTCCAGAGATGATGAAGACATTGGACAGATCCCTACTCTGCGGATGCTGATCAAGTTACATGAAGACTGACAGGTAAGGGCTTGGCTACACCTGGAAATGGACTGAAATAGCTATTTGGGTGTAAGTCCCCACTCTAATTCTCAGTATGCCATTCACCTGATTTGGCTCAGTCTACAAGGGAATACATTGCCAAGTGTACACAAGCCTTCAGTGCCACACCAGCTATGTAAAGCGGTGGCAGAATATCTGCAAGATTGCAAAACCAAAGTCAAACGAATCATCACCACTGGTGTTTGGAAATGGGATGGCAGCCTCCGACTCTGCAGACTATCAGAAACTGAACAGAAAAACACCCCAGAGAAATGACCCACCCCTCAAACTCAGGATGTTCTGAATAGACAAGGAGGTAAATCTTGGTTCTCCATCTTAGATCGGGGGTTCGCAGCTGAACAAAGCATCATCCCAAAGCCTCCATGGCGCCATGGGGTTTATATTGTGAAAGTGAAATGAATTATATTAAAGAAATAGAATGAATTAAAGAATGCTGTATGTACCTTTAAGTAGAAATGAGAAATGCTGCAAGCCAGGGGGGCAGGAAAGCAGACATTAATTGCTTAACTTGCCACTTAAGGGCAATTGGTGAAGCATTAGCCTTAGATCCATAAGAGTTAATAAGGAAGCAGGATATGCATATTGTGCCCTATGCAAATTTTACAATTTTGCTCTCTCTGTCCCTTTGTTTAGTTCGCACCCTTTTATCTGTATAAATAAGACTGTTTGAATCTTGCATGGGGGCTCACATTATCTGAATGTATTAGCAGAGCGCTGTGCTAATAAAACAGAGTGGTCTGACAAACTATGAGTCCTGAGTCTAACTTTGACAATATGAATGGGCTAGAATCACATTCGGGTTAAAAAGTACACTGGCTGCACCTCTGCAGTGTATGGAAGAGTGCCTTGCGAAGCTTAGGGATGAGTTGTATGTTCCATACCTGGACAGTGTCCTAATTGCAACAGTTACAGAAACAGAGAATTAACCTGAAAGCTTCTAAATGTGATCTTATGTGGGAATGGTGTCGTCTGCTGAAGGTTACAAGACGGCTCCAGCTATCACCTTGGCTATTCAGACTTTTGCAGAGAAACCACCAAGCACATGGGGGAACTTAACAAGGTACTAGGCTTCCTCACCTGCTACTGAAGGCACATACATGACTTCTCTTGACTAGCAAAGCCCTTGTATAACTTGCTGAGTGTTCCATTGGAATAAAACACGCAACACTGTCACAAGTGGAGTATGAAAAAGAAGAAAGCCAGAGGAGAGCCAGTTACCAGGACTGAGCAACATCAAAGTGTTCTAAGCTAGCTGACTGACTTCCCTATACAGTTACCAATAACAGCCTATCCTGAGTTTTCCCATGTAGATGCTTCAAATAATGGTCTTGTACCAGTGTCAGGAAGGCAAACCAAGAGCCATTGGTTATGGGTCAAGAACACTAACTGCAACAGAGAAGAATGATCATCTTCACTCAGGAGAGCTGGAATGTCTAGCTTTAAAGGGGGCTGTCACTGATAGATTTCATGACTACCTTTACCATCACAGTTTACTGCGATAAGAACCCACTAACCTATGTCTTCACCTCTGCCAGGCTGAATGCCACAGCACACGGGTGGGTTGCAGAATTAGCTAGCTTTAACTGGGAAATCTAATATGGAGGCAAATGCTTTATCCAAAATGGTCCTTGATATGGAAAAATAGATGACAGAATGCACAAAAGTGATGAGCAAAGATGTTGTTAATGCTATCTTACAATCCTTGTATGTACAGAGATGGCAAGGTATCCTGGTAGCACTATTGCTATCAACCCTTGGGCAGTAGTTGACTTCTTCATGGGCATTAAATCCACCATAAAGCCTGTTCCATGAGAAGACATTTTGCCAGCTCAGAAGGAAAATCCAACTATTGCTAACATTCTTCATTGTAAATCTTTGTGGCAGAAGCCGAATAACCAAGAGAACACAAGGAAACTGTAAAATCCCCAGCCTAATGTGAAAATGATATTGGTTGTATTTGGATAGAGTTGGAATATTTTATCAGAAAACCAAGTTACAAAATCAGCTGGTATTACCTGAAAAATACACAAAGTAAATATATCAAGAAGTACCTGAAGAGATGGGACATCTAGGAGCAATGCAAGTAATCAATTTCACAGGAGATCAGTTTTGTGCTCACAGATAAAGAGGGACATTGACCATTATGTCATCAAACAAAATAAATCTCACTCGCCTACCAGAGATCCCCTAACTTTGTTACAACAGAACCATTTGAGCTAGTATCAATAGACTTCTTGCACCTAGAAAGGTGCAAAGGAGGATATGAATACATCTTAGTCTTAGTAGATAACTTCACTAGGTTTGTCCAAGCTGACCCTGCCACCAAGAAGTCAGGAAAGGCTGTGGCAGACAAGATCTTCAAGGACTTTATTTTAAAATTTGGTTTCCCCGAAAGGATCCACCATGACCAAGGGCCAGAGTTTGAAAATAATGTATTTACCGCACTACTATCAAAATGAAACATCCTGCACAACTCCATACCACCCATAGGGCAATGGGCAAGTAGAAAGGCTGAACTGAATTCTTCTGGCTATATTGAGAACCTTGACATAAGGGCAAAAGTCAAACTGGAAGGACTCTCTTAACAACATAACATATACCTAGAAGAGTACACTAAATGAGGCTACAGGAGTCTTGCCCTTCTACTTACTATGGAAGATCACCACATTTGTCCATTGACATCGTGCTTGGTTTACTGATAAACTCTTTATCTGCACTGGGAACCATAACGGTTATGCTGAAATATGGAAACAGCAGCTGAAATAAGCTAGTGAACTCATGCTGGTAGTGGAAGGAACAACTGATCAGAAAGTGCATGGAGCAGCCCTCTCCCCACGTGACAGAGTGCTTTCAGAGCGAGGGTGATCAGACAAACTAAAATCCTGTTGGGACGATAAAATCCATGTCACGCTCAAAAGGAGTACAAAAGATGATGCTAGGCATGCACTTGGGGCAGTTAGCCCCTCCTACCAATAGCTGCCCCAGGGGTCTCAAACTCAAATGAACACGAGGGCCACATTAGGACTAGTACATTGGCCCGAGGGCCGCATTACTGACACCTCCCCCCCATCGCCGTTGGCCCCGCCCCACTCCACACCTTCCATGAAGCCCCGCCCCTGCCCCGCCTCTTCCCACCCCTTTCCTGCCCCCATTCCAACCCCTTCCCCGAAATTGGCCAGGAACAGGGAACTGCCGCCAATGGGAGCTGCTGGGGGTGCTGCCTGAAGCAAGAGCAACACACAGACCCATGTGCCCCCCCGCTTCCCCACGTTCCGGCCGCTTCCCAGAGTGGCACGGGGGCAGAACACGCAGGCAGGGAGCCTGCCCTGCCCTGCTCTGTCCCTGGTGCGCATTGGGCCGGAGCCGCTCTAGGTAAATGCTGGGGGAGGGTGGGGGGGCTGTGAGGAGCTCGTGGGCCACGTGTTTGAGACCCCTGAGCTACCCGCTATTTTTAGCACACTAGCTTGATCAGGGCTAGTGTGGTATGTCTTCTTGAGTTGAAAATTACACCTCTGGCTCCAAGAGTTGACATACCCTGAGAGTGAAGATCAGTTACATTACCTGATGGTGCCAGATACTGCCCATGGCACTGTGATGAAGTGGAAATATTTTACATAAGAATGGCCATACTGGGTCAGACCAAAGGTCCATCTAGCCCAGTATCCCGTCTTCCGACAGTGACCAATGCCAGGTGCCCCAGAGGGAATGAACAGAACAGATAATCATCAAGTGATCCATTCCCTGTCGCCCATTCCCAGATTCTGGCAAACAGAGGCTAGGGACACCATCCCTGCCCATCCTGGCTAATAGCCAATGATGGACCTATCCTCCATGGACTTATCTAGTTCTTTTTTGAACCCTGTTCTGGTCTTGGCTTTAACAACATCCTCTGGCAAAGAGTTCCACAGGTTGACTGTGCGTTGTGTGAAGAAATACTTCCTATTGTTTGTTTTAAACCTGCTACCTATTAATTTCATTTGGTGGCCACTAGTTCTTGTGTTATGAGAAGGAGAAAATAACACTTCCTTATTTACTTTCTCCACACCAGTCATGATTTTATAGGCCTCTATCATATCCCCCATTAGTCATCTCTTTTCCAAGTTGAAAAGTCCCAGTCTTATTAATCTCTCCTCATAGATGATGCTGATGTATGCCTCAGTTTTCCCCGTAGCGCTGCATTGTTACCCAGTGGGTGGAAAGGGACTGTTTGTTCTTGGGGCAGGCTAAGACACAGGTGTAAATGGTGCCTAGCTGTGTGGGACTAAGTGGGTCATTGGAAAAGGACTAGCTGAGCCCGATCCATTATCAATGGAGAATCCGTGAGGATAATAGGAAATCCAATCACTGGGCCATTGACACCTAGCAACCAACAAGCATGGATTGCCCACCTCTCTGCAGGCAGCCATGCAGCATTTCCCCAGCGGGGGAGAGCAAAGGACTGGAAAGGTGTGAGGACAGCCATAAGAGCTGGCTGCTGGAAGGAGTTGGGGTTCTCACCTGGCATCTGACGAAGGAAGGACAGACAGACCTTGAACCAAGGGGTTCACTATAGCTTAGCGGGGTTCTGGGCTGACCAGGGTGGACTAGGTTTTAACCTTCAGTTCTCTGTGCTACCCAAAGGACTCCCTGTGCTGTGTCCAATTAATGAATCAACCTGAATGCTGGGCGAGGTGTATTGATCCCTGCAGAGTGGACAGGTCTCCATTGGGGTGTGTCTCAGCTGGACGCACTGAGCAGAGCTCATGGGGTGCAGCAGGCCCAGAGGTCCAGTCTGAGGAGGTGGTGAAGCCAAGTGGCTGACCCTCGAGGAAGAGTGAGACCCCTGAGTTACTTTAATAGCATGGCATATGATCCCCTGTGCAGGGTAGCCTCACAGGCAACACAACCCGACCACCGCCATGCCTCAGGCAATCCAGAACCCTGCAACCACATCCCCTGTGCAGCCACCCCTGCATGCCTGGATCACCCCAACAATATGCGGTGTGTCCCTGACCACGCACCCTACCTTATCATCCTGTCCCCACCCCACCCCCTGCAAACTCACCCTGGCAACATGCAGCCCTGCCCAGGACAGCTCGCCCCCCCATTGCATAACTCCCTTCCCCCAGCCACTGGGCACTCACCCCATAGAACTGTGCAGCCTTCCTTCCACCTCCTCCTCCCCAGCCACTGGAAAAACACAGTACTGATTGTAACACTCTGCCCTGGGTACCATCACACCTAGTCTACCTGGCGAATGGCTCCTCCATGCTCCAGGCCCAGAGGCCTCCTTTTATTTCTCTATCGCATTGCAAACTCCTCTGTAATGTGCAGCCTGCTCTCAGCACCGCTGTGCCTCAGATCTCATCCTCACACTGCCTATCTGAGTTTCAGGTCATCTCCCCCAAATGGATGGGCTACCTTTTCCCAAGCTGTGATGCATGGCTAGAAAGGGTTAAACAGCCGGCAAAATAAATAACCCTCAAAAGACATGTGGAGAGATAATGTTTGTGTTTTTGTGTATTTACATATGTATGGGTACAACAATATAACCAACAGTCCCTTTCTATGCTGTATTCTGATATCATTTAAATGAATTGTAAACATGGGATATCTTGGTATTCATCTCTCTTTGAAATGTACTGTGAATGGTGGAGGAAAAAGCAAATGGCCTTATGTTAATTCGGATAGCTAAGTACATATTAAAGGAGGTGATAGACCTCCTTTAAACTCATCCTAATGTCCTTTTGTTCCACGAGGAAATCCCAGCTTGTCAAACAGGACATGAAATTGTATTAAAGATCTTTGGGCCCTGATTCTGTCAGCTCAGATCTGCTTAGACTTCGTCAGGGGAAGTTTGATCACAAGACTGAGGTCCCAGTTATGCTGGTATGCCCTGAATATGAGATTTGGACATTGGACTATGACCTATGAATTGAATTCTAAAGGAACTCTTTGCAATTACAAAGCTCACCATCTCTGCTATGAATTTGAATTTCAATGAATTGAACTCATGTCTGTATGTATAACGATCTTTTAACCATCCTCTCTCTCTTTTGTTTTTTAATAAATTTTAGTTTAGTTAATAAGAATTGGCTGTAGCGTGTATTTGGGTAAGAGCTGAAACATTCATTAACCTGGAAGCTAATGAGTCCGATCCTTTGGGATTGGTAGAACCTGTTCTTTTATGTGATAAAATAAGATTTACAGAAATTTTCATCATATTTGACGTGGGTACCTGGATGGAGGCCTGAGGGTGATCACTTTAGGGAATTGTGTTGTTTGGACATCTAAGTAACCAGTAAGGTAATAAAGAAGCTGTTTTATGCTGGCTTGGTGAATCTAAGTATTGGAATATCCACCAGCTTTATGGGGATTGTCTTCCCCATTCTTTGCAGTTCACCCTAATTGAATGACCACAGCTGGCTCCCCATTGGGACCCCGGTCACAGTAAGCAGAATCTCATTTTGCTGCCTGTGATCTCTGCAGGACCCTCTCTGTTATTTCTCCATCCTCCTTGGGTTTTGATCTCTTTCCAATTTAGTTTTATCTGTGAATTTCAGGCCCATGCTGTTTACCGGAGCTGCTTGTCTTATTCATTGTAAATAATAGCTCTTGTTTCTGTTTGCAAATCATTTTCTACTGCTTTCTGCAGAGTTCCTTGTTGTTTCTAATTATGTAACAGTTAACCCACATGTACAAACTCCAGTGTGAACTCTCCTCTTCTGCTATTGACTGTTCTTCATGTCTGCTGTGTGATTGGTCACCTCCCACACATGACATTGTTTCTGCTTTGTGATTGGATGTTGGACACATCATAAACAGGAGAAAAACAAACATGATTTCTGGTACAGATTTTTGGACAAGTCATCATTTGTGCTAAGACCGGTGAAACCTGGGATTCCCAGTCCCTTTCCAAAATACCTAAGGACTGGTGAATAACACAACGAGCGAAGCAAAATCCACTGCTCCTACCACAGAGAGAATTTGTGAACCCTTCCCCGTCACTGCTTGGTCAGCGAGATTATTAACAAAGGTGCTAAACCAGATGTCCTGGACTTTGTTCTTTACCCCCTCCTTTGTTTGCAGCCCTTCAGACAGACTTCTCCCATAGGACACTGTTTGTAGCAAGCCCAGCTGGAGGGAACTTTTCAAGGAAGGCTCTGCTATGTTACTTCAGTCCCCTGACTTCACTGGAGCTACTCCATCACTGCAACAAACTCCCCTGCGTGGAGCAGTGAGCGAATCAGGGACTTTGGTGTGTGGGGATGAAGCCCACGGTTTCAGACTGATTGATAGCTGAGAGCAGAAGGGCCCAGTAGATCTGCTCTGTTACCTTCACCCACTCCTGGCTGTGGTAAGAAAAGCCTTTGGTGTGTCTGGACAGTTTGTAACTCACTCACACCCCCGTTTCTGCCCTTGCTCAGGATCCCAGTCATTTGGAAAGCTCTAGTGAGATTCTGCCTCTTAATATTGGCTCTGATTTTGGGGCCACAGACTCTTGATCCCAAGTGCTGCAGGAAGCAGCAAATGAACTCACCCAGCCACTGACAATGGGCTGAGTCCTGAACTCCTTACTCAGGCAAATCCCTTGGACTTTAATGGGCCTTCAGGATTTGGCTACAGACAGATTGTTTTTCTTAATGCCTCCAAGTTCCTTGGAGTATCAGCAATGCTCAGGCAGCCTGTCCCAGTGTCAGTGGAGTGGAGCAGAGACAAAGCTGAGTCCCAGGCTAGACCCCTGCCCCCTCGTCTCCCCACCCCCTTGGGTTCTCTCACAGACTAACAGAAGGAAATGGATCCGAAGAAGTGGGCTGTAGTCCACGAAAGCTTATGCTCTAATAAATTTGTTAGTCTCTAAGGTGCCACAAGTACTCCTGTTCTTTTTTTAGAAGGAAATGGAACATTTAAAGGGAACTTCGCCAGGTGTGGGTCAATGAGGAGAGAATCCTGGCGTCCCAGACTAGCACTGAAACAGGTCCGCCCCCACTCTGGAGAGCCTAATGCAGGAATAAGTTAATGTGGCACTGATCTTTGATGAGGCGAGATCCTGGCAATCCTTATTCCCTGCAGCTGGAGTGAAAGCTGCCATGGCTCACTCAAAGATTTTGTTGTTTCCCATCATGGGCTGTTCCTATCTCTGGTGTCTCACTTTGACTTGAGGCCTCATTTCCTCATGTGGGTGGAGGTGGCCTCAGGCACGTGGCCTTGCAGAGCAGGTAGACAGAGTGCTGGGGGAGCGAACATAGGCACAGCGTGACCCATGGCCCTCGATGCGCTCCTATTAGTGAGATGCCTCGCACACTGCCCCTGGCTGGGATGCACAGAGAGCTCCCAGCAGTGGTTAAACAGACACGGGGAGGGGGGCGGAGGGGAGCAAGGAGCTTGGCAGCACGTTAGCGTCTGTCTTCAGGAAGTGGCTCTGGCAGGCAGAGAACAGAGACAGAGACCAGGGCCATCCCTGCACTGGAATTGTTTGCTGGCATAGTAATGTCAGTTGGGGAGATTCCTTATATATTTTTATACCAGCAGAACCAGCGAGCCCTCATGTTGATGCAGATATACCATAAAAAAGGGCTTTTGCTGGGATAGGTAATTTCATGCAGAGAACGGGTATAAACTACACCAGCACAAGGACCCGTCTGGTGGGGGAAGCCGCATCTTCACTGGGGTGATTAGCCAATATGGCCATGCTGGTGTAGCTGCCCCCAAAAACTCTCTCCAGGGCAGCCTAGGCTTCGAATGAGCCTGCTGAGCCAGCACTAAGGGACATGCATGGACTGTGGGGGCCAGACCAGGACCCGTGGGATGGGCAGGGCACCCAGCTGCAGGCCCCGGAGACCCTGCCCAGAGCTGGGACTGCCCCAATGTGTGCACGGAGCTGTGTGCTCAGGGAAGGCTCACATCAGGGCGCTGGGTTACAGCAGCCAGAGAGCAGCAGCCCTGGAACTGCTCTCTGTAGCAGGGGGAGAGATGCCATTCTCTCTGTGAATAAACTATTGCTTATCCTTATAATCTATGGGTGCTTGATTTCCTGTCTGTATAAACAGTAACAGCCTAGAGATAAGTGGGGGCTGTCTAATAATTTATGCACCCAGCCACTAGATGGAGGCACAAAGCATGAAGAAAGCAGGGCCTGTTGGTTCTAAGGTGGGGCACAGAACCACTGCAATCGCAATGGCCTCAGAAGGCATCATAGTCACAGATGGCTTAACCCTGGCCAAGAGCCAGAGCATCAGCACATCGTCGGGCTTCATTCACTGCTTCTGTTTATCCCCATTGTGCCTGGCCTCCGCCTCCCTCTCTCTGCAGCACTGAGCACCAGGCAGCTGGGTCTGCCAGCTCCAGAGCTCATTAGAGGGAAGCTGCATCCTCCTGGCACAGGTGAGGCGCGCACCGTCCCCATATTGATCTGAGAAATTAGGAGCCTGCCGTGGTATTTGCTGCCCTTTTAAGTGTTAAAATAACATTTGAGTGAAATATGAGCAGGTCAGAGAAGTGCTGCCCCCTTTCATCTCATAACACAAAAGGCAAGCTCACCTCCCAGGGTAAGGGCTCTAGCCGTGTGTGTGTGCACGTGTGGATCTGTGTGAGGGAAAGGGCCTGCCAGCCAGAGAGGAAGAGCGCATGCATGCTTGCGTGTGAGTGGTGTCTGGATGAGTTTGTGGCTCTGTGTACAGGGTTTATGTGGCTATTTATGCAGATCTTCAAACCATACCGCGTGCTGTAGGACCTTGTCTACACTACACAGTTTCATCGACAAAACAGTGGAGGTGAACACACTGCAATGCTCCTTCTACCAACAAAACTCTCCTGCTTTGCTGACAAAATAAAACCACCTTGACGAGAGACACAGAACTTTTTACAGCAAAGTTATATTGACAGAGTGTCACTGTGGACACCATGCTTGGTTATGTCACTGTAAATGGCCTCCAGGAGGTATCCCACAATGTCCATCCCGACCACTCTGGTCAGCAGTTCAAACCCAACTGCCGTGCACCCAGGTACACAGGCATCTTTCCCTCTCCCTTTAAAGGCCCAGGAATTTTTGAAATTCCACTTCCTGTTTGCTCAGCATGGACAGCTCTCATCGCATCTTCCAGGCTGATCATGGCAGCTCTCCTGCTTGGAGCATACCTGAGCTATTGGATCTGCTGGCAGTGTGGGGAGAGGAGGCTGTGCAGTCCCAGCTCTTCTCCAGCCATAGGAACTTTGATGCCTATGGTCAGATTTCTCATGGCTTGTTGATTAAGGATATGAATGGGACACACTTCAGTGCTGTGCAAAGATAAAGGAGTTGAGGCAGGCGTACCAGAAGGCAAGGAAGACAAACCATTGCTCTGGTGCTGCGCCGAAGACCTGCCACTTCTATAAGGAGCTGGACACATCCTTGGCAGCGACCCCACCTACACCGCCAAGAGCCTGTGGATACTTCGGCAGGGCTGGAGGCGGTGGACAGTGAACTCAACCCCGAGGATTAAGTTGGGGTCAAGGAGGTCGAGTTAGAGGATGTTGTGGAGCATATGGCAGGGTCGTCCGGTGACACAGCGAGTCAGGACTTCTTTTCCACTCCTGAGGGGTCTAAACAGTCCCAGCAGTCCTGTCTCTAGCACATATGATGCAGGAGAGGCGAGCCCTGGTGATCTTTTGGAGTTGATGCTACTCAGTTATATGAGGTAGAACTGGCCTTTGCTCTGTCTATTCTAGAAGTGGGTGAAGGGATAGAAATGTATAAGACTAGCTGTATTTGCATATGCTCCACATTCCCTTGTGCAGCTGAGCAGTGTGATGGAACAGTGTGTTAATGCACACTTAGATTTCACGGGAATCTTCCTGAGAGATCTCTAGGAAACTTTCCTGGAGGTACTCGCCAATTCTCTGCTGAAGCTTCCTTGGAAGAGCTGCTTCATTCCTTCCCCCATTGTAGGATACTTTCCCATGCCAATCGGTATCACTTGTGCAGGGACCAAAGTGGCACACAGGCGAGCAGCATAGGGACCGAGTCTGAAGCCGCATGCATCCAGATGCACCCTCAGGAGTGAGATACTGGCTTCAATGATCCTCACCTGTGGAAAATGATGGCAGAATGTACAATATTGACCCTAGTCGCTTGCAGTGATCCCCTTTAAAAAATACCTAGACCCTTTACCCCATCTTGAATGGCCAACCCCCACCCGGACTGACCTCACCATGTTTAGGGTGTTCACTGAGATGTGTGTTTGCCAAGGTAAAGAGAGAAAGTGATTTGTATGTTAAAAGAGGTGTATTTTATTATAATGATTCAATGCTGTGCATGAACTAACAATCATGCTTCTGTTTATTGTATCTTGTGCTTTTGCAGATGTGGCCTTCAGGGGAACACCCTACACACCACCACCAGATAAGGAATTGTCCAAGGCAGAGCAAGGAGGACATGTCCAAGGCAGAGCAAGAAGGCCAACGGCATTTTGGGCTGTATAAGTAGGGGCATTGCCAGCAGATCGAGGGACTTGATCATTCCTCTCTATTCGACATTGGTGAGGCCTCATCTGGAGTAATGTGTCCAGTTTTGGGCCCCACACTAATGTGGAAAAATTGGAAAGAGTTCAGTGGAGGCAACAAAAATGATTAGGGGGCTGGAGCACATGACTTATGAGGAGAGGCTAAGGGAACTGGGATTGTTTAGTCTGCAGAAGAGAAGAATGAGGTGGGATTTGATAGCTACTTTCAACTACCTGAAAGGGGGTTCCAAAGAGGATGGATCTAGACTGTTCTCAGTGGTACCAGATGACAGAACAAGGAGTAATGGTCTCAAGTTGCAGTGGGGGATGTTAGGTTGGATATTAGGAAAAACTTTTTCACTTGGAGGGTGGTGAAGCACTGGAATGGGTTACCTAGGGAGATGGTGGAATGTCCTTCCTTAGAAGTTTTTAAGGTCAGACTTGACAGAGCCCTGGCTGGGATGATTTAGTTGGGAATTGGTCCTGCTTTGAGCAGGGGGTTGGACTAGATGACCTCCTGAGGTCCCTTCCAACACTGATTATTCTATGCTTCTGTGTTCTGAGAGGTGCTCCAATCCTCAGAGACTGAAAAAGGAGAATGCAGGGAGTGAAGAGAAAGCTTGAAGGAAAAATTTAAAATAGACAGGCCGGATAGAAAGGAGAGTGAGGAGCTCATTGTAAAGGGCCAGGAGTGGATGATAAGTCATGGAGGAGGAAACAGAGAAGTCCCTAATCATGCTCCAGGCAGAACACATGCATGCTCCCGCCACCCCAGCAGCCGTTACAGAACTGCTGTCCATGCCCTCCCCAAACTCCTCCCACACATTCCTTGCAACTTCCCGGAACATCTCTGTACCCCATTCACTCCATCCCTTCGGACATCTTCCAAAATGATAGGTGGACTTAGACACAGCTATGAGAGCCTACACTGCCCTGCACTCTTATCTCCCTTCCCACTAAGCCTTTTGTGTGTGCTGTTAATTGGTATTTAATAAAAACAAACTCTCTGAAACATAAGCCAGCTTTATTTGTCTCCTACACATGGTGTTTGCTGCTGGTAGTAATACATAGTGTCAGTTTAATCATTTGCTGACTACAAATCCTGGTCAGGAATTATCACAATTTTCATGCCAGGTGGAAGCACGAAAACAAAGCATGGCAGAGTGCTGTACAGAAAAACATTACTGGTGCTCATTGTCAAAATGTTGCCCAAAGGCACTCTGATTCAAATAGACCCCCGTTATGCCCCTCTAATAGCCCTAATCTGGCTGCTCAAATTCAGCAACCAGGCAATCTGCCTCCGCGCTCCACCCCAGGGGAAACTTTTCACCCTTAGCCTCACAAATATTATGCAGCGCACAGCTGGCTGCTATGATCACGGGAATATTTTCCTCATTTAGATCTAACCTGCCATAAGGCAGCACCAGCAAGCTTTTAATATGCCAAATGCACATTCAGCGGTCATTTTGCATCTGCTCAGCCTATTGTTGAAGTGCTCCTTGCTGGTGTCCAGGTTTCCCATGTAAGGCTTCATGAGCCATGGGAGTAAGGGGTAGGCTGGGTCTCCCAGGATCACTATGGGCATTTCAACATTCCCAATTGGAATCTTCTGGTCTGGAAAGAAAGTCCCTGCTTGGAACTTTCTGTACAGGCCAGTGTTCCTGAAGATGCGTGCGTCATGCACTTTCCTGGACCACTCTGCATTGATGTCAGTGAAACGCCCACAATGATCCACAAGCACCTGCAATACCATAGAAAAGGGTACTTTTCTATTGATGTACTCTGTTGAAAGATGGTCTGGAGCCAAAATTGGAATATGAGTGCCATCTATTTCCCCACTGCAGTTAGGGAATGCCATTGCCACAAAGCCATCTACTATTTCACACACATTGCCAAAAGTCAGAGTCCTTCGTTGCAGGATGTGATTAATGACCATGCACACTTGCATTACTGCAGCCCCAACGGTCAACTTCCTGACTCCAAACTGATTTGTGACCAACAGGTAGCAGTCTGGAATCAAAAGCTTCCACACAGTGATCACCATGTGCTTCCCACTCCGAGAAGGCAGCTCTCATTTTGGTGTCCTTGTGCTGCAGGGCTGGAGGGAGCTCTGCACACAGTTCCAGGAATGTGACTTTCCAAATCCAAAAATTCTGCAGCCATTGCTCATCATCCCAGACCTGCATAATGATGCGAAGCCATCACTCAGTGCTAGTTTCCTGAGCCCAAAAGTGACAGTCCACTGTGTTCAGCTGCTCCGTGAATGCCAAAAGTAATCTGGTGTTGTTTCTTTCCAGGGCACACAGTAGCGCAGGCACCTCTGATTCCTGTTCAGATTGGGAGCTCATGATCAATCATAGAATATCAGGGTTGGAAGGGACCTCAAGAGGTCATCTAGTCCAACCCCCAAAAAACCATCCGCAAGGTGTTCATAACAGTGACCCCAACAGTAGAGAGCAGTGTGGGATCCATCCTTTCAGACAGAGATGGTGGATGTACAGTAAACAGGCGCTGTTGAAAAATGCCACAAAATGTAGCCAGAATCCCATGGAATGCTGGGATGGAAAGAACTGCATCATGGGATGCTGAGCCTGCACCCATGATGCACTGCGATCCACTCCACCTTTCCACAACTCCTAGCTGCAGAAGGTGGCGAGTAGCACAGTGGGATAGCTACCCACTTCGACGCTAGAGCACCAACTGTGGACGCGCTCTGCTGACAGAAAGAGTGATGTGTGAACATGCACAAGAGATGTAATTACACCGGTTTTTGATTGTCGGTTTAACTCTCATCAACAAAACTCTGGAGTGTAGACAAGGCCTAGGTTTGGAGAGGGTGGAACTGATGTATCAGCACCCGGGGTGAAACTCCCCATGCGGTCTGTCTCTTGGCCTCTTGAGATTGGCCTACTATAGTTGTGGGAGAGCACATTTTTTCTTCTGGGTGCACAGGAGAATTTTGGGAAGGCGCTGGAGTGATTTAGCCTGCATCCTCACTGACAAGTGGATAGGTTACCAGCCCAGGAGAAAGCAGAACATGGGCTCTAATCCACACCCCAAGCTGAGCCAGCTAATCTGGGTGTAAAGCACCACTGAATTTGGGCGAGAGTGTCTGTGTGTGATGGGTGGGGATTGAGGCAGCACCTAGGAAAGAGACTGCATTAACTTGGCCGTGAAGACACACCATATAAAGAGCTCAAGCTGCCATGCAGAACCTGAGCCCCAAAGTATATGGCAAGGTCACAGCACTGGGCTTTGGCTGGGCTGGTACACAAAGCGAGTTGGAATGGGAAGCCGGGAGGAGAGAGGTCCCTTGAAAAACTTCACACAAAAGATTTTCATTCAAAATGTTCTGAATCTGGTTGCAGGGAAGATTCACAAGGAAGCGATAGTTTAATTTTGTTTCAGTTCCAACAGCAGGGTCTGTGCATTTATTTCAAGTGGATTTTTGAAAACTGAACACTTTGGGTTTTATTTTTGGCATGGGGATTTTGGGTTCCCCTTCCCCCTGCCCATCCTGTCCCTTTCCCCTTTTTACACTGGGCTCAGGGCTTTCTCTCTTAAAGTTAAAGAGCGGCGAAAAGACCAAGTGCAAACCCAGCTGGGCCATCTGTCATTCTACTGCATTCAGAGGTGAAAAAGGAAAGGAGGGACAAGGGGGCAGGGAACAAAAATCCAATCGTTTTAAAGAAAATTTGGCTTTTGAAAAAATAAATGACAGGAAAACTTCAGTTTGAAACAAAACTAAATGAAAATGATCATTTAGTTTGAAATTTCCTGTTGAAAACTCAAACTATTTAAATGACATTTTCCCATTAAAACACATTGTTGATTAAATCCCTTAGGCAAAGGGAAAACGTTTCAGCTCTAATATGTCAAGCTGGGCCTTTCTCGTCCACTTTGGGCCACAGATGGGAAATGGCCAGGCCACATTTTCCAGACCATACCATTCATGGACTAGTGTCATCCCAAGTGGAAAGTGGAGGGATTGAGAGGAAAAGGGGCAGAGTGTGTGAGCAGTTGGGTTTGCTTTGGGTTTTGTGGGGGTCCTGGAGTCAGGGTTTGGGGTCCAAGGCAGCTGCTTCTGGAACAGGGCCGAGGTGCCTGCCCTGAGATTTCTGCAAGAGGGAGTTGCCTGGGTTTGTTATTACCAGGAACCAGGACTTGTGTCCAGCTTGGAAATAAACATTTCAAGAAAACACCTGACTCTGTGTGGCTTCTGCTCCAAATGGGAAACTAACCTGCCGGGCCCCAAATCTGCTGCTGTTTGGCTCAGCAGTATGCTTTGTGTGTGTGTGCATGCACATGATGTCAGGGCAGGGAGACAGGGTAGGAGGTGTTTGGTGTGCACATGTGTGTACATTCATGAGTACTGTGTGCACGTACTCTGTAGCTGTAGTGTCAGTGTATGCATTCTGTATGTGTGTGTGCACTGTGGGTTTGGTGCATACATAGGCTCAGTGTGTATGTCTGTGCATGTGTGTGTTTTCACTGTGGGGTTGATGCATACACAGGCTCAGCATATGTGTGTGTGCGTGTGTGTGTTTTCACTGTGGGGTTGATGCATACATAGGCTCAGCATATGTGTGTGTGTGTGTGTGCGCACTGTGGGGTTGGTGCATACATAGGCTCAGCATATGTGTGTGTGTGTGCTCTGTGGGGTTGGTGCATACATAGGATCAGCATGTGTGTGTGTGTGTGCGCACTGTGGGGTTGGTGTATACATAGGCTCAGTGTGTGTGTGCACTGTGGGGTTGGTGCATACATAGGCTCAGCGTGTGTGACATAAGCTCAGTGTGTGTGTGTGTGTGCACTGTGGGGTTGGTATATACATAGGATCAGTGTGTGTGTGTGTGTGTGTGTATGTGTGCACTGTGGGGCTGGTGTATACATAGGCTCAGTGTGTGTGTGTGTGTGTACTATGGGGTTGGTGCATACATAGGCTCAGCGTGTGTGACATAAGCTCAGCGTGTGTGTGTGTGTGCACTGTGGGGTTGGTATATACATAGGCTCAGTGTGTGTGTGTGTGTGTGTATGTGTGCACTGTGGGGCTGGTGTATACATAGGCTCAGTGTGTGTGTGTGTGTGTGTACTATGGGGTTGGTGCATACATAGGCTCAGCGTGTGTGCACACATGCAAATACTACCCATGCTAATTCAGACCGAGGCATGGCAGGTTGCAAGTGTCTGTGTCCCATGCAGACAGTGACAGTCACAAGCTGCTGGCTAATGATTGAAGGGGCAGATAGCTGGGGTGGTGAGTTGTATGGGCCCATGGGGCCCGGGCTCCATGAATATTTAGGGCCCAGGGGCCCGGATCCACCAATGTTTGGGGCCCAGTCTCTCCTCCGGCCCCGCCTGCCACACCCACATGCCTCTCAGCTCCTCCTGCTGCCCCCTGGCGATTTAAAAGGGCAGGGGGCCCCCAGCCGCTGTTGCCACCACCACCACCGGCAGTGCAGCAGGACTGCCCATGTTACAGCGCAGCCGCGGCAGCGCTGTGAAGTGGGCAGTGTAGACACGCTTTATCACCGGGGGAGAGCTCTCCCAGCGATAAAAAATAACCACCCTGAATGAGGGGTGGTAGCTTTAATGCCAGGAGTGTGGCTCCCAGCAATAAAGCACTGTCTATACTGGCGCTTTTCAGTGCTAAAACTTTTGTCGCTCAGGGGTGTGTTTTTTCACACCTCTGAACGACTAACGTTTTAGTGCTGAAAGTGGCAGTGTAGACACAGCGTAAGGTGGCTTCCTGCCCGCCCGTTCTGTGCCTCTCCGGGAAGTGGCTGGCACGTCCCTGCAGCCCAGGGGTAGTGGGTGTCTCCACACATTGCCCCCGCCCCAAGCGCCATGCCGATGCCAGAGGGGTGTGCAGGTTGCTTTCGGGAGCTGGCGCTGCCCAAGGTAAGCACCGACCCCCTGATCCCCTCCTGCACCCCAACCTCCTGCCCCCTCCCAGAGCCCGACCCCTCCCCCCTCCTGCACCCAAACTCCCTCTCAGAGCCTTAGGCGGGGGAAAGGGGGGGGACTTGGACCCATTCTGGGCACCACCAAAAATTATCCAAACCTCTACAGATAGCCACTACCTGGAGGAGAGGTGGTGCCCAGCAGGCTATTGGGGGGTGGGCAGGGCTGCCTTAGAGCAGCTGAGAGACAAGGTGGGGGAGGGAATGTCTTTTATTGAACCAATGCCTGTTGGCGGATGGGCCAAGTGCTGGCGCTACCCAGCCCTGAGGACTGGGCCGGCTCCAGGCACAAGCCAACCAAGCACGTGCTTGGGGTGACACCTGGTAAGGGACGGCCAATCTTGTGGTGGCGGGGGGCAGCGCGGCGCTCGGCGGGGGCGGGGGGGGTTCCGATGGCGTGGCGCTCGGCGGGAGGTGATTGGCGGCGCTCCGCGCGGGGGGGATTTTCAGCAGTACAGCGCTCCGCGGCAGGAGCTCGGCGGGGATGTTTGGTGGCATGGTGCTCCGCGGGGGTTTCGGCAGCGCTCCGCACGGGGTGTGTGTGTGTTCGGCAGCAGTTTCAACGGCACGGCGCTCCATGAGGGGCGGGGGTTTCGGAGGCACGGCACTCCGTGGGGGGGGGGTTGCCGGCGCTCCAGCAGTGCAGCACTCAGCGGGGGGCGGGGGCGCTTCAGCACCGCGGCAGGGGCTGTTCGGTGACTCGGC
>NC_048305.1:38792985-38810095 GCF_013100865.1 Trachemys scripta elegans
CCCCCCGCTGCGCTGCTGAACCCCCCGCGCGGGGGGTGGGGGCTGTTCAGTGGCGCGGCGCTCCACAGGGGGTGTTTGGCGGCGCTCCGCACGGGGGGGGTTCAGCAGTGTGGCACTCGGTGGGGGGCGGAGGGTGTTCGGCAGCGCGGCGGGGGGCTGTTCGGCGGCATGGCACTCGGCAGGGGGTTTTCGACGGCCCAGCACTTGGTGGGGGGGTGTTTCGGCGGGGCAGGGCGATGCTGGGGGGGGTTTACGGTGGGGCAGCGCTTTTTTTTGCTGCTTGGGCCGGCAAAAAAGTTAGAGCCGGCCCTTCCTGAGGAAGAGCTTTGTACACCGCGAATGCTTGCCCCATCCCCCAGCATCAGTCCAATAAAAGCTATTTCCTCCCCCATGTCATTTCTCTCATATCCTGGGCGTCTGGGACCCACCCGGCTCCCACACCACTGCTGCCAAGAGCCCAGGAGTGGGGCTGCCGGGGGACTGGCTGCACTGGCCGGAGAACAGCCACTCCGGCTGGGAGGAACGTGGAGGCTCTGACATTTGTTTACATTCTGCATCACCAGGGAAATGAAACTTGAAATTGTCCCCAGCAAACAAAGCGGGGGCCCTTAAGGTGTAAGTGCCTGTTTGGCCCGATACAAGGTACGGATTTGAGCCTGGGTCTCCCACAGCCCTAGGGAGCGTCCTGCCCACTGGGTACACAATCAGTGCCTTCCGCTCCAGCTACTCCGCTTTGTGTAATACTTAAACAGCCATGGGTCAGCCAGTGCCAGCTCCTAAAGACCTGGGAGCTAGGGACTGGAACTTGGGACACCCTCACCCCAGCTGAGTGCCTGACCATTGGGCTATTGGTTACCCTGGAGTGCAAAGGGGTGGCTCATTATGTTCAGTCCTCAATGGCTGGGCCCCTCCTCTGGCACTGGGCAACGTGGTGTGTGCAGGTGGCACCCAGTGCAGCTATGCTGCTGGTGCAATGCCAGGGCCTCTCTCCTGACAGGCTCTGTGTAGCCGAGGCTGCAGAGCGTGTGCATAGAGGGGTGTGGCTGATAGGTGATGCTTTGCCCTGGGGGCATTGCAGAGCGTGTGCTGATCTTGGGTGCCAGGGTTCACCGGGCATCCAGGCTGGGACTCTGCAAGGCAGTGATTTAGTACTGCCCTGGCACACTGCTCTGAGACTGCAGCAGGTACCAGTATCACAGGAGGCTGGCCCTGTGCGGCAGCAGGGCTGGCACCTCGCAATCTGCACTGGGGCCTAGGCCCCTCTGCCGTTTCCCAGGGAGCAACACTTGGCATTTCAATCCTCAAATATATGTGACCCATGTGCCTTGACACACCTGCCCTAGAGGCTGCCAGCATTCTCAGCAGCACTCTCCCTCACTGCCCCCTCTCTGTGCCCATCTCCCTTGAGGCCCCCTCAGCCTTCTGCCTGCATCCTCCCGCCCCCATTCTCCAGCGGGAGGGGTTGTTTGCTTTACAGTGCCGCATCCCCCTTGCCCCAGCCGGCAGCACTCAGCCCAGCATCTGTTCCGGCCCCCCTGCCTCTCCCCCTCGCTGCGTCTCTCTGGAGCGCGATTTCGCCGCGCCCTGGGTGAGAGCGAGAGAAATATGTGCTGAGATGACATTTCGGTTATACATGATGCCATTAAAATATGATAAGAACGCTATTAACATTAATAATCCTTTTCATTGTATCATTTAGGGAGCAAAACAAGCCATTAAATATTACGGAGTCATTGG
Organism: Trachemys scripta elegans; assembly: GCF_013100865.1. Classification (NCBI taxonomy): domain Eukaryota; kingdom Metazoa; phylum Chordata; order Testudines; family Emydidae; genus Trachemys; species Trachemys scripta. The sequence goes on from NC_048305.1 coordinate 38,794,723, forward strand.
CGCTTTGATGGCTTCAGGGAGGGGACCATTTGGCCTTATTTGTCTATATGCTCACTCAGAAAACATGTTGTTATCTCTGGGAAATGGGTTCTGCTCGGCCTGGCGCTGCCCTGTGGCTCAGAAGGGAAGGCCCCTTTACTGTGCTGGGGCCAATGGGTGTGGGGGTCAGTTACTGGCCCAGTGCGAGGGAGACTGGGGCCATTCCAGAGCACCTTGGAGTGGGCTGGGGAAGTCTGCCCTTGGGCAGGGGGGTCTATCTGAAATGGCTCAGAGATGGGTTCATACAGGCAAAGACAGAACCAGGAGGGAAGGCCGAGCTCAACAGAACAGGGTGGGGGTGCACCGGGAGGATGGTGCGTATATGGGAGAAGGTCAGGGTACAGCAGCCTGAAGAGAAGAGGTTATGTGGAGAAGGGCTTGTCTAGGGCTGAGGGGCGGGGGGTGTTCCAGGGGAGCTCTGCAGCCTAGGGGCTTGGATATACACGAGGGGCTGGATTTGGGGGCAAAGGTATGGGCAGATTGGAGGGTAGAGGCTGGGAGGAACAGGGAGGAGTTGGAGGGGATGCATAGGTTGATCGCTGCTAGGGTGGATTTGTCCAGGCTAAGGGTTGCCAAACCTCCCAGTTTTGCTGGGAGTGTCCCAGAATTGGGCTCAATCTCCTGGAGGCTACTAAAGCCAATCCAGGAGATTTTAGGCCGCTAGAAGTCTGGCGGCGCAGTGGGGCTAAGGCAGACTCCCTGCCTGTCCTGCTCCTGCGCCGCTCCCGGAAGCGGCAGGTGCATCCATGTGGCCCCTGGGGGGATTTGGGGGTCTCCTCGTGCTGCCCGCACCCCGAGCACCAACTCCACAGCTCCCATTGGCCAGGAACTGCGGCCAATGGGAGCTGCGGTGGCGGTGCCCGCAGGCAGGGGCAGCGTGTGGGGTCCCCAGGACCTCCCCTCCAGGGGCCACAGGGATGTGCTGGCTGCTTCCGGAAGCGGTGTGTGGAGCGGGCAGCGCGCGGAGCCCCCTTACAGTCAGCAGCGCAGCGAGGCTAAGGCAGGCTCCACCACCTCAGCTCCCATTGGCCGCAGTTCCCGGCCAATGAGAGCTGCGGAGTTGGCACCTCAGGGCACTGGCGGCGAGCAGAGACCGCTGCTCTCCCGCAGGGGCCGGACATGCCGGCTACTTCTGGGAGCAGCGTGGGGCCAGGGCATTCAGGGAGCCTGTCTTAGCCCCACTGAGCTGCCGACTGGGAACCGCCCGAGGTAAGCTGCACCCAGGCAGAGCCCGTACCCTGAAACCCCTCCTGAACCCCAACCTCCTATCCCAGCCTGGAGCCCCCTCGTACACCCAAACTCCCTCCCAGAGCCCGCCCCCTGGACCCTCTCTAGCACCCCAACCCCCTGACCCAGCCTGGTGAAAGTGAGTGAGGGTTGGGGAGAGCGAGCAACGGAGGGAGGGGGGATAGAGTGAGCAGGGTGGGGCCTTGGAGAAGGGATGGGGCCTTGAGGGAGGGCTAGGGCAGGGGGAGGGGCAAGAGTATTTGGATTTGTGTGTTTAGACCAGGGGTAGGCAACCTATGGCACACATGCCAAAGGCGGCACAGGAGCTGATTTTCAATGGCACTCACACTGCCTAGGTCCTGGCCACCGGTCCGGGGGGCTCTGCATTTTAATTTAATTTTAAATGAAGCTTCTTAAACATTTTAAAAACCTTAGTTACTTTACATACAATAATAGTTTAGTTATATATTATAGACTTATAGAAAGAGACCGTCTAAAAATGTTAAAATGTATTTCTGGCACCCGAAATCTTAAATTAGAGTGAATAAATGAAGGCTTGACACCCCACTTCTGAAAGATTGCCGACCCCTAGTTTAGACAGTTGGCAACCCTCTCCAGGCTTGGCTATCTAGGGAAGCAGGCCATGGGCAGGGCATGTCTGGAGAGGGGCTGATGAAGCGTGGTGTGGGGCAGGGTGATGGCCGAGGCTGCACCATGCTGGGGAGAGGTTGGACGCAGTGTCTTGGGGGTAATGGAGAGAGAAGGGGCTGTTACAGATGGGGAGTACCCCAAAGGGCTTGCTCAGGAAGGGTAGCTGTGATGGGGTGGATGAACCCTGCCTAAACCCAGCAATGGGCACTGTCGTTGGCCGGTGACCCTCCTCTCAGGGCTGAAGGGAGGGAATCGTGCTTGAGCTCTGCGCTATCCTGGGGTCACTGCCACAGTGTTTTCTGGGTGTTGGCTCCCCCAGGTGCCTGATGGCTCCTACATGTGGGGGCTCCGGCACGGGAGACCCTCTGCTGCAGGGGGTGGCTTTCAGTGGCAGAGGAAGGGTAACAGCCCTTCTGGAGGGAGGCCTTCCATGGGGACTTGGTGGGAAGGGGGTGCTCAGTGGGGAGGGGCCCACTGGAGAAGGGGGTGGTCAGCAGGGGGAGAAGGGGCAAAGGGCCCCACTGGAGATGCAGGTACTCAGTGGGGGAAGGGGGAGAAGGACTATGCTGGAGATGGGGGGGCTCAACAGGGGGGAGGACACTGATTTTAGCAGCTCTTCCCAGTTTTATAGCAGCTGTAGAGCCCTCCATTTCCTGGGGGGTCCCCAGGCTGTGAGGCCAGGAGAGCCCACCCTGACGCCCCTCCGGCCCCCTGCACAGCACTGCCCCATGGCCTCTGCATCTAGCCCAGGACTTCAGGCCTACTTGGAGAGGGGCTTTTAGAAAGAGATGCCGCAGTTCGCTTCTAGGGTTGCCAACTTTCTAATCGCAGATAACTGAACACCCCTTACCCCGCCCCTTCTCCCAGACTCTGCCGCCCACTCACTCCATACCCCCTCCCTCTGTTGCTCACTCTTCCCCACCCTCACTCACTCATTTTCACAGGGCTGGGACAGGGGGTGAGAGAGCGGGAGCAGGGGAAAGGGCTCCAGCTGGGTGTGCAGGCTCTGGAGTGGGGCCGGGGATGAGGGGTTTGGTGTGCAGGATGGGGCTCCAGACAGGGGCCAAGGAGTTCAGAGTGTGGGAGGGGGCTCAGGGCTGGGGCAGGAGGTTGGGGTGTGGGAGGGAGTTTGGGGTGCGGTGCTCACCAAGCTCAGGCAGCTCCCAAGAAACGGCGACATGTCCCTCCAGCTCTTAGGCGGAGTTGCATCCAGGGGACTCCGCATGCTGCCCTTGGGAAGTGTGGAGTTGGCACTCAGGCAGGGGGAGTGTGCAGAGCCCCCGCGGTCACCCCTATGCCTAGGAGCCGGAGAGGCATGCCGGCCGCTTCCCGGAGCTGCGGGGAGCCAGGTAGGGAGCCTGCCAGCCCCGTGACAACCGGACTTTTAACAGCCCAGAGAGCAGTGTTGACTGGAGCCACCAGGGTCCCATTTTGACCAGGTGTTCCAGTCAAAAACCCGACACCTGGCAACCCTACTTGCTTCCCAGGCTCCCGGTGATGAACCTCGCGCTCCCAGGCACTGTCCTGGCCAGCCCATTGTCCAGGGGTCAGTTGCCCTCACTGGTAAAGCTGTGTCTTGGTTCCAGTCCAATTCCAGCTCCCAGCCCTCCGCCCTTGGCCTGCCTGGGTCTGCTAGATAGGAGAGCCCTTGGCTGCCAAAAACCTCCCCACACAGGGGCTCTGGGGTGGGGTCACGGTGTCTCTTGTGTTTGGTGCTCACACTCAGGTGCTTTTCCAAGTGGGGCTGGGAGAAACTCACGCCCAGCCTATGCTCGAGCCCCACGGACTGCCCGGAGTGAGAAGGCCACTGTGGGAGTACTGCTGAGACTGTTGCTGGCGGAGATCATCAATGGCTCCATCCAAGCCAGAGGGCCTGAAGCATCAGGGCAGCGGATGCTCATGGACGCTGGCCAGCTACGGCCATGTGCTACCTGCACTTCAGGCTCAGGGGGCGAGGTGAGACCTGTCTCAGAGAGTGCCTGCACCCTGGTCAGGCCCTGCTGTGGTGAATGGGCTTGGGGTCCATGCTGGGAGCCTTGGCTTTGCCAGCTGTCTTGGTGACTGGTGAGTAGCAAACCCACCTTCAGGGCACAGGGGTGCACAGCGCTGCTTCAGGTAGCGCCATTCCTCTGAGCACTCTGGTGGGAAACCTGTGATGTGGGGCCATGCAGAGCTTCACTGCAGCCCCTGTTTGACGTAGGGAGGGGGCTGCAGGGAGGCTAGTGGGGGCCCTTCAGGGTCACCTGTGTGCTTGTAACATGTGGCCAAAGGTCCCCGTTGTGTCCAACCCAGCCGAAGCCCTCGAGCATCTCAGGCCGTGGGGGTGGGGGAGATGGGGCGTGGCTGGGAGCCCAGACCACACTGAGGATGTTAGCTGGGTGGGGGAAGCTTCTGCTGGAAATGGCACAAGCCCTGCCCACCCCTTTGATGGAGGGTGTGTGACCCTGGCGGGCCAGGCTGCTCAGGATCCAGCGGGACTCCCAGCTGTGCTAGAAGATCAGGTGGCAGTACCGGCCAGGCGGTTACATTTGTTCTTGTTGGATGTGGCCCTGACCACTGGGGCTAGACTATTGCAATGCACCGCACAAACTATCCGCAGGCTGGGGCACAATGCGGCGGTCAGCGGAGGAACTTGCCGTGAGCATATGAGACCAGACCCCAGGGGCCTGCACTGGCTGCCTGGAGGCTTCTGACTGGAGCTCAGGGTGTTGATTTTCACCTGTCAAGCCACATCAGCCTGGGACCTGCCTAGTTCAGATGCTGCCCCTCCCCTGTGCCATACTGCCACAGCTGTCACCTGGAGAGGGGCTCCAGGAGCAGCCCAGCAGGGTAAAGGAGGAGGGCCCCACTCGGGAATTTGCTCCCCCTTCCCCCAGCTGCACTCAGGTCTACCCCCAGTCTGATGAACTGTCAGCATGATGCAGAGCTCATCTCTTCCCAAGTGTCTGCTGAGGTGGGCAGAGGCTAGCTTGCCAGTGCCTGGCCTGCCAGTGTGGGCAGAGGTTAACTTGCTACTGCCTGGCCTGCGGGTTCTGGCTTATATGTTGAAAGCCATGGCAGCAGCTGCGTGGTGCCGGAGTCACTCTCTGCCACACTGTTCTGGCAAGGCCCTAGACGCACCGATTTGGGGCCTTCTAGTGGGAATACATCCAAATAAATATGCAAATCGGCCAGTTCTGAGCGTGGCCCCAGCAGCTCCATCCACTGCCCTGCGTTGCCCTTTGCTCTCGTTCCTGCAGCCAGTTTTTAGTCGATGTGACAGTGTTGGAGCCAAGCCAATTTGAATTAATTTTGTGAACAAGCTTTTGTTTGCCACCGTAGCAAAGGCTTGGCACAAATCTGGCTCTAGTCCCTCCCTCAGGTCCTTCAGCCACCAGTTTTGCAGTTCTCTCCATGCAGCAGTCCAGGCTGCCTGGCAAGTGCCCTTTTGTATAAACCTGTGACTCCATTGGCTCCGTCAGGGACAAACCCCGTGGCCCTTGCTCAATTCCTGCTCAACCCAGCCGAGCAAACTCCCACAGCTGCCAGGACTGAGGAAAACTCAGTGAAATAGCAGGGTTTGGCCCTGGAGCTCCAGTGATGTTTGCTTTGCTACTGCCCCTCAACTAGTAGACATATGGGATGGCCGTTGCCAGGTCCTCTGTGCCGGGCCTTTGAAACTCAGTACCAGATTTGCTTTCCTCCAGCTTTTTCAGGCCCTGGCAGTGTGATTCATGGCTGTTCCTGAAGCTCAGGGGATGGCGAATCTGTTCCCAGCCCTCCCTTATGCAAAGTTCTTGCACATCCTCTCCCATTTGCCGCAGTTTGGCATGTGGGGCCCCTTGGCCGGAGCAGGGTTTTGAGCAGTGGCTTCTTTGCTGGCCAGCCCCATGAAAGATGCAATAAGCTGCATGGCCCAGTAGGCAGGGCTGAGCTGTACCCACCCAAATGGAGCCATTGCACTACATGAATTTCCAGGCTGCTGCTTCCTGTCCAACTCCAGAAGGCACAAGCCCCTGGCTGATGGGCTTGGGGTGGGAGTCTAAGGTGTTTTCAGAGTGATTCCATTCTGTGCTGCCCAGGAAGCCAGCCCACCCCTGTGGACCACTGGTGATACCCATGGTAGCTCAATACAGCATGCAAGGGGGGCACGGCTCCCCCCCAAACCCAGCAACTCACGGAAGGGTCTCCCTGGAACTGTGCAGTGGGCCCACAACTGGCAGTGCTTTGTGCACATATGCTCCATCCTCTGGAGAGAGCGCAAGCTGATTTTATAGCAAATGATATTATAGGAAGAGGTGGCTCTGGCGAGCGTGATGGGACAGACCCTGTAATGTGCTGTGTAGCCTGATTGCTTCACTTAACCCCGATGATAACTCCCATGCCCAGATCTCCCAGGTGCTGGGAAATCAATTGTAATGAGGCAGCTCAGCATCTCCACAGTTGACAGCAGGAGCAAAGGGATCACGGCGGAGTCAGGAGAGCAGCAGAGCGCTGCCAGTGTGACCCGGGCTGGCTGCTTGTTACAGTGAGCAATAGGGGGGACAGTGATCAACTGATCCTCCACTGCTTGTGTGTGTCATGCCGATCATGCTGCACCGGCTCGAGGCCCTGCTGGTTTGCCGTGCCTTCACAAGAGCACTGGCTGCAGCTCAGGGAAAGGATGCAGCGTGCCTGGCACAGTGCATTCTGGGTAACCTTTGACAGGCACTGTGGGATGCCTCAGGGGAGCTGCCCACTACACAGTGATGCAGTGCTTTGGCTGGAGTGCCCAGGCTTTGGACTACAGCAATAACATAGACCTGGCTTGATGCTTTCTTCCTCATGGCTTGTTTGCAGCTTCTCTGCGACTGTGCAGGCACACGGTGGGGGACTGGGAAGGCATGACTGGCTCACTGTGGGAAATCAGGAGGAGGGTACCTGCACCAGCTGTTACTTGGCAGCAGGATAGCCTCTCCATGCACCCTGCAGATAATATGGGGAAGGTCCCATGATGGATGACCAGCAGCCAGCTGTTGGAGCAGAGTGTGGGTGCCAGGGGCCCTGACCAAGAGGAATTACAGTCAACTGATCACTAATGGAGACAGCAAACCACTCCCACCCCAGTAGGTGAGATGCAGCAGGGACACACCCAGCTGTGCTTAACAGGAGCAGATCTAACCTCAATACCTGTGGCTGGGTTTGAAGCATCCATAGAAATATGTATGCTGCATGGCCATGCAGTGCGGCAGTGTCACCTGTCCACGTGATGCTCTGCTGGCAGGGCTGCACGGCTGCTGCTCCTTGTTCCGTGTGCCCTGAGCTGGGAGAATTGCAGCGGCCAGAGACCTCTGTTGGATGTGAGAGGCCATAGCCATGGGTGGGGAGAAGGCTGGGTGGATGGTGCACTGTGCTGGACAGCCCATAATAATACTGGCCGGAGGCCAGTTCACTCTGGTCACTGATTCTAAGACAGACAGGACCCCTGTAATCCTCTGTTCTGACCTACTGTAGCCACACCCCCAGGGCACCATACAGGGCAGAGGCAGTAGCATAGCTAGCGGGGTGCAGGGGAAGCAGTCGCTTCCCCTCAGCACATGTTCCATAAGCGGTGCCTTTCCAAAAGCGGCCCGAGGAGCGAGGGGGGGTGCAGGCTGGTGGCCCACAGCACGGCCGGCAGCCTTGGGGGAGCGGCGGGCACGGCCGGAGGAGCAGTGGACACAGCATGCGGCCCGCAGCGCGGCTGGCAGCCATGGGGGGGCAGCGGGTGTGGCCGGAGGAGCAGGGGGCCGCAGCATGGCGGCCGGCAGCTGCGGCCGGAGGAGCGAGGGGGGGGCCCACGGGGGTGGCACGGCAGGGCCAGAGGAGCCATGGGGGGGGGGGGGGGGGGGGCCGGCGGAGGAGGAGCCAAGGGGGGCATGGCCAGAGGAGGAGCCAAGGCGCCTTTTTTATGTTTGCTCTCCCTCCTCTTAGAAGCTGGCTACGCCACTGGGCAGAGGGCACCGCTCACTGAACTGCTGGCCCTCCCCACCTGCCATGTGTAGCTGGGAGGATTCAGACCTCAAGTGCTCACTTGTGGTGTTGGGTGGGTGGCATCAGCCCCGGCGCTCTCACACTGAGCCAGGGCCCAAGAGTTCTGACAATCCCACCAGCACCATTGTGACCTGGATGCTTCCTGACGCTGATAACAGCAAATGAGGGAGAGAAGTGGGAAATGCACAGAAGCTTTTGACAAGCCTGTCACAGCATGGAGCGAGTGCTAACAAGGCCAAGTGTGGGCTTTTTAAACAAATCACTGTCATACTGCAGGCAGAGCATCGGTCAACACGGGCGCGCAAGTCACCAGGAAAGGTTAATGCAAGCAGTGGACGCCTCAGCACCAGAGAATGTCACGACTGTACCATGTTCAGGACTGATCCATTCCTCTTCCCATCCCCTTGCTGGTGTCACACCCTAGGAACATCTCCTTCCAGCTGGCGGGCAGAAGGCTGTGCAATAGCCACTGCAGGACTTTGGCGGGGTGACTTTCAGGGCACATGTTGACTGTCCACTGCAGCAGGTTGAGGCTCTGTGCAGGACTCACACAGGACGCGAGAGAGCCCTTTGCACCCCACTCGGAGAGCTGCGTAAAGTGCTGATGCACAGACACTAGCAGAAGTTGCAGAGAAACACATGCCCAGGATGTTCCCAGGGTCACTAGAGCTAGTGGGTCTGTTCGATGCCAGCCTGCAGCACTCCTTGGCTGGCGTGATGGAAGTCCACAAGCAGGGCGTGCCTATCTCATCTCAGTCCCAGCGGAGACTGGCTGGGCAGGGAACAAGGCCTGAGATAATTGCTGGTGCCGAGTCCCTCCAGCTGGCTGTACACCAAGAAATGGAACCACTGCTGAAAGTGGATTTGGGCCCTGACTCCCCCAGAATAGTACTGAGACTGGCTCACATGCTAGTACAGGCTAGCCAAACTGCTCTTGCACAGAGCCTGTCCGAGGCTCAATGGAAGCAAATCTCGCTGATCCCACTGGGCAGTCCCTGTGGCTACGGGGCCATGCACGCATCCTTGTGCCATGTGAAGAGGTGGCTCCAGTGTTGGGATGGTCTGGGGGCTGCTCCCCTGCCTCGGCTTCTAGCCTCCCTGCAGGCACCTTGCTCCATGGGTTCTGCTCCTCGAACAGCCCTGCCCGGCCCCTTTCCCTGCTTCTCATGCTGACCCCCTGCACTGTCTGTTTGCAGAGCACCAGCCTTTGCCCCTCCTGGTCTCTCCCTGCCTCATCACTCAGTAACCCCGGCCAGTGTGGGGCCAGGCCAACCCTCCCGCACTCTTGGTGCCAGGGGCAGCAGGTTTGTATAATTTTTGGTGGTGCCCTTGCCCCCCCACCACACCTGCCTTGTAAGCCGATATATATATTTTAAAATAATGTAAAAATGTGAGAGCTCTGGGGTGGGGCTGGTGATGAGGGGTTTGGGGTGTGAGAGGGGTTCAGGCAGAGGTTGGGGTGCAGGGTGAGGGCTGTGGGGTGGGGCTGGGGATGAGGGGTTTGGAGTGTGGGATGGGGCTCAGGGTTAGGGCAGAGGGTTGGGGTGAGGGCTGTTGGGCGGGGGTGCAGGCTCTGGGGTGGGGCGGGTGATGAGGGGTTTGGGGTGTGAGAGGGGTTCAGGCAGAGGTTGGGCTGCAGGGGTGGGCTGTGGGGTGGGAGTGCAGGCTCTGGGGTGAGGGGTTTGGGGTGCAGTCAGGCTGCCCCGGGGATGGAGCCAGAGAGGAGGACTCCCCCCAGCCCTCTCCCCACTGGCAGCAATGAGCTCCGGAGGAGGGGCCTCCCTCTCCCCCCAGGCAGCACACTCTCCTCACGCCACTGTCACTGCACGTGCTCCTAGGGCCCCTCTCAGGTCCAGGAAGCCCCCTCGCCTCCCCTGCAATGGGTGCTGGGGGGAGGCTGCCATCACATGTTTGCCTCCTCCCCTACTGCTGCCCCTCACTGTAGCTTCACTCTGGGTGGGGGATGGGACTGCCACTTGCCCAGCATGGGGCAGGAGCGGTGATTATGGGCAGGGGAGCCCCTGTGCTGGTGGTGGGTCCTGCCGGAAAAGGGAAGGGTCTGAGGTGGAAGGGGTCAGCCTGCCCTGGCATTAGTGGATGGGGGGCATTAGGACCCTGTGGTGGCAGTTGATGCCCGGAGCCAGAGCTGCAGAGCTGCAGGGGAGAGGCAGGGACACTCCGGGACCTGGGGGAGGCGTGTGGAGGGAGCAAGTGGAGGTCGGGGGACACTTGGGGGAGGTGCACAGGGATGGCAGGCGGGGCCAGGGAAGAGACCTGGCCCCAAACATTGGTGGTGCCGGGCCCCTGGGCCCTGAATATTGCTGGAGCCCGGGCACCACAGGCCCATATAACTCGCCGCTCCTGTTTGGTGCGGCTAAAAGCTCCTTCCTCATTGGCAAGGAGCTGGCAGGTGGCTGCCTGGGGGAAAGTGAGCAGAGATAGGCATGAACATGACCAGTGTGCGGCCTAGTGGCCAGTTAGGGAAGTGGGCCACCACTAAGGGTGGGTGGTGGCTGAGGTAGGGGGACCCGGGCCCTCCCTACTCCATCGGGTCCCAGCCCAGAACACTGGCAGTGGCGAGTGTGCTCATCACTGAGTCAGCAGAACCAACTAATGTTCAGTTCTATAACCGGTCCACTGTCTAGTTCCCCTGGGCCACTTTCTACCGTTGTACAGATGTCTCTGGGGTCTCTAGGTTCTTTGGCTTGTGCTGCTCCTGGCGGCTCCAATCTTTCTGAGGTGTCTGCAGGGACCTGGCTATCCACCTGGATCTTGGTGCCTCTGGCTTCCGCGGTTTGGGGCTTCAGCAGTGCCCGGGCTGGAATTGGCAATGTGTGTCCTCCCTCCTTGACGATCAGCCCCAACTGAGCTAATTTGCTCCCCTTTATACCAGTACTCCAGTTGGAGCATGCCCAGCAGAGGTGATGGGGCATGGCTTCTGCTGCCAAGAGTTCAGGTTTTACCCCTACATCTCCAGTGTGGGGTGAGTGTACCCTGTCACAGGTCCCTTCTGCCCTTGGAATCTGAAGTTAAGGTGATTCATGTCAGAGTGACGGTTGCCATCTTGGCCAGCAGCAAGAACTGAACTAAGTCCATCCAGAGCTAACAACAGGAGCTACTACAGCTTGAACTAAGGACACCGGCAGGTAACAGACTCACATCCTCTGTGGGCTGGGCCCAACAGGGAACCTATAACTCAGCCTCACTAGTGGGCTAAGAAGCGTGAGAAGGGACTTGGTGAGAATTCCAACGGCGTAGGGTTGGAACTGGATAGATGGCCAAGAACCAAAGCCCCAGGGCTCACTGTGAAAATGGCATGCTGATTTGTTGGCCATTCTGGGAGCAGAATGCAGGTTTGTAGCAGAAGGTTGAAAACCTGCACTCATGTACATTATCCCTCACGCTGGTCAATGGTGTATTCATTATCTCATTGGTTTCTAACTGTTTGAAATATTGGCATTATTCAGAGCCAGAAAGTGTTTGTACATTAAAAATCTTGTATTATTCATTAGCATTATTTGATTAATTAATGAGAATTACAGTCAGATCCAGCAGCCCTGCCCTGCTGCGTTCTGTACAAATTCGTAACAAAACAGTCCCTTCCCAAAGAGTTGTGGTCTACAGACAGGATTTTCAGCTGCATCCAGCACTTGCCTAATGCTGCTCCCATTGAAATCAGCATGGCTGCTCCCTTGTGGAAAGTGCAGTGCATGCAGGTGCAGGATCAGGGCCTATGTAGACAAGGGACATGCAAAGGAGGCATTCAAATACAACATTACCAATCATGTTTAAAATGTAGGGAATGAAATATGCTGAGACTTTGTTAACTGGAAGTTAACACCACTATATAAGGTGGCCACTGATGCAGCCCTAGAATACCAGCCAGCCAGGAACTTCTGCTGTGCATGGCTCGCCCTCACCTGTGTGACCCCATCTCCACCGGCATGACTTCACATGCACAGTGTGTGTGAGGTCACACTGGCAGGGGCGAGCAGCATGCTCTGATACCAGACAAAGCCATATCTGGTACCAGACATGGACAAATAATTCTGTCTGTCCTAAAACTGGACGAATGGCCTACCTATCCCTGCCTGCCATTCAGGGCGAGACGTCCCCTGACCAGATCCTAACCTTCCAAGGATGGATGTCCCCTGCCAGGTCACATAACCCATCCTGACACCGACCTTAGTGCTCCACTCACACATAGTCTATTAGACAGAATAATGTGCAATGACTATCCCCAAGCAGCCCACAGGCCTGTCACATGGTGCTGACAACATCTCACCAAGCGTTCTCTACCCATCGTGCAGCTTCCCCAGAACAGTGCTTCAAATATCTTCCTCTTAGTCACACGAAGGCTCGAACAAGTCTGGCGTTTCATGCTACTGACACAATCCACAGCATCAAAGACACGCTGACAGCTCAGCAGCCCCTGACTATAATCTCCCTCTCTCATCTAAATCCAATCTGTGGTAGGGATCTCCATAGCACCCATCAGCACAGTACATAAGCACAGCCGAATCGCACATCTTTTCCTACTGAGCAAAATAATTGCGTGTGCCTCTAATTAGACAAATCTCGTTGGCTATGAAGCTAAGTATGAAGCTAGACTAAGCAAAACTCCTACAGAAGATCATAAAACTGCACGTTAGATTAAAATGGGAATTGCTCATTCATGTCTCTCTCCTCACATTTGACCCTGCAGGACAAATGCCAGACACACGCATTCACCTTCCATAGTCCCAGTGAGGGAAGGGCTTAGAGTGGGCAAAGCCAGCCAATCAAGCACTGAAATGCCCAAACAGCACCCTGAATGTAAGGCTGTAAATAGACACCGATTACATTCGGAATTCTCTGAGGTTGTTGTGGTTACAATGTGACGGATACCTGACAGCCTGGGAATTCAATTAGGTTGTAATAAAAAAGTGTTTGCAAATTTGGAACTTCATAGTAAGTGTTCTACATGCAAACTGTGACCTCATTTGAATGCCCCCGTGTGCCTGACTGCCAGCTGTGCCCTGGCAGCCAGGCACCGCCCCAACAGCAATGTCCTGGCAGCCGGGCACCACCCCACCAATGCACCATGCCTCGGCCGCACATCAGCGGACACAACATATGGTGACCACTCTGATGTTCTAAAGAACTGGAGCTCTTGGGGTTCCTATGCTGTCAGAGCTATGGGATTTTGACTCTTGTTTATACTGTCCATACCATCAGCTCTCACACTGGAGGGAAAAAGCATGACGTGCTCGGGCCAACAACCATCCAGCGTCATTCGCCACGTCACCCACATGCTGGCAGAGGGAATCCATCCTCCCTGAGCACACAGCCTAGAACAGGGGAGCGGCAGGGCAGCATAGAGACTGATGAGGCCGGGCGGGGTGGGCACACCAGAGATGAGCAGGGGAGTGGTCAGGGCAGACACGTGCCCCAGTGATCTTGTGTCCCTGCAAAGCCCCAGAAGAGCCACTGAAGTAGAGGTGCAAGTTAGAGCAGCCCCAGGCTAGGGGTAACTGCCTCCCACTGTCTCTGTGTGGTGCCTGCACCCATGTGCAGTGCGCCTGGCTTAGAATAGCAGCTGCTGAAGGGGGTAGGGGGCAGAAAGCAGAGTGTCGCCCGCCACTCACAGCTGCACTTTGCTCCATGTGCCATAGGCTGAGTCTCTGCACCTGGCCCATGGGGCCTGATCTCACACTCTGTGGTCCCATCTGCCTGCAGCCAGGAACCTGCTGTCCTTCCTTTTTGCTGCCCTCTGTTCAACACAGCTGAGCTTTGGGCAGCAGTGAGGGGCAGGGCCCCCAGGGCAGGCAGGGGAGGAAGGGGCTGGTCCTCCACAGGGATCTGCCTCTCCTGGCACTAGCGGCACTGCAGAGCCCACCCTCTCGGATTATTAAGGGACAGGACACCCTCTACACTCTACACTCCAGGCTAAAGCACATAGGCCTTCTCAGCCCCACAGCACAGACTGGGGGGCTGCAGCTGGGTGTGAGGAGTGAGCCAGCCAGGGAGAGGGGCTGGGACAGAGGGCAGGGGAGGGTGGCAGAGGGAAAGCTGGAAGGACAGGGGGCTGGGGGCTCTTTAAGATTCACCATTGGAATCCATCCCGTTTGGGCCCGCACAGCAGCTAAGCGTCTGGGCTTTGTGCAGCAAGCAAAGCAATTCCATGATCCAGCTGACTCGGAGCTTAGCAAGGGGGGAACTCGGGGCTTAGGAGGAGGAGAGGAGGCTCTGGAGCTGGTCCAATGGGTTAAGCCACTTGTACTGGCTGAGATTAGACAGAAAAGGAATTGGATTTAGATGTAAAATCTGCTGCCACCTCCTCCCCTTGGATCTCTTGGCACCTGGGCGTGGCCAGAGAGGTTTAAAGGCAGAAAGGGGGGCCATCCCCATCCCATGGGCAACAGGGGAGGGGAGGGGCCTGGACAGAAAAGGAGAGGGGACCCCTGTCTTTCTCATCTGCCCCCTCGCTCTCCTCTCCCCTGTGCTCCTTTCTCCTCATTCCCCTGCCCCCTCTGAGCCATGCTGGCCCAGAAGGGGCACTGCAGTCGCTCTCTGGCCTGGGCTCTTCACACACAGGAAGAGTCAGTGGGTCTTGCTCTCAGTATTGGGCTTTCCCTGCTCGCTCTGGTCCCAATCCGCACTCTGGCAGTGCCCAATCTGGCCAGCAGTGCGGGGTGCCAGACAGGGTGCCGTGTTCCACAGAGACATGGCATACATGGCCCCAGAGCCAGCACAAGGCAGAAGCAGACTAAGCAATTGCTTCAGGCCCATAGCAGCTCCAGGGGGTCCCCAATTCGCTTTTTAGTATGTGTTGTGTGTGGGAAAGGGGCAAAAATATTGCTGCTTAGGGCCTCCAATGGGCTAGCACTGCCTCTGCATGGCCCAACCTGGGCCTGTGAGCTTCCTCCTGTGCATTTGCAGCCTACCCTGTATGTGGAGTTTGCTTCCTAAGCCTTCCCCCAAAAGCAGCGCAATGGGTCCCTAGGGTACATGGCTCGGAAGACCCTTCTCAGCCCCTGCTGATGGAAAGCTGGATGATGCTTTGGTTTGCAAAAGCCCCAGTACCACAGGTGGGACAGTCCCCAAGGGGCCAGATTCCACTGCCACCCCAGCTACTGGTGTCTGGGATGTGAGTGGGGCGTGGTCCCCTCAGAATGGGCATGGGCTGTCATAGGGTTACCATATTTCAACAATCAAAAAAGAGGACGGGAGGAGCCCCGCCCCAGCCCCGCCCCTGTCCTGCCCTAGCCCCGCCCCTGTCCTGCCCTAGCCCCGCCCCTGCCCCTTCCACTCCCTCCCACTTCCTGCCCCCTCAGAACTCCCAACCCTCCCCCCCATGCCTTGTCCCCTGACTGCCCCCTCCTGGGACCCCTGCCCCTAACTGCCCCCCAGGACTCCACCCCCTACCTAAGCCTCCCTGCTCCTTGTCCCCTGACTGCCCCCTCCTGAGACCTTCCCCACATCC
>NC_048305.1:38825093-38853311 GCF_013100865.1 Trachemys scripta elegans
AACTGACGCACTTGTTTCTTCGTCGTGGGGGTGGGTACATCTCTGAGGGCTTGTACCTTGCTAATCAGGGGTGTTAGTTTCCCCCCTCCTACCGTGTATCCCAGGTAGGTCACTTCTTCTTGGCCTAAGTGACATTTCGCTGGGTTAGCTGTTAGGCCGGCCGCTCTGAGGGCTTGTAGCACTGCTGCCAGGTGGTGTAAATGGCTCTCCCAGTCAAGGCTGTAAACCACGATGTCATCTATGTATGCCGCCGCGTATTGGTCGTGGGGTTGGAGGACCTTGTTCATCAGGCGCTGAAACGTGGCTGCTGCTCCGTGTAACCCGAACGGCATGGTTACGAACTGGAAGAGGCCGAAAGGCGTAGGGAAGGCCGTCTTCGCTCGGGAGTTTGGCGTCAGTGGGATCTGCCAATATCCTTTAGTCAAATCTAAAGTTGACAGGTACTTGGCTCCTCCGAGGTGCTCTAACAGTTCATCCACTCTCGGCATTGGATAGGCATCAAAACGGGAGATAGCGTTGACCTTCCTGAAATCGATGCAAAACCGAGTCGTCCCATCTGGTTTCGGCACTAGGACGATAGGGCTTCGCCACTCGCTTGTTGACTCCTCTACCACTCCCATCTCTAACATCGTCTCTACCTCCCGTCGCACTGTATCCCACATTTTCTTGGGCAACGGCCGGTGGTTATCCGTCACCCTCTTCCCGGGGTCAGTGGCGATATGATGACTCATTAAAGTCGTCCGGCCCAGGCGGGCCGATAAAACATCCGGAAACTTCTCTACCACCCGTTGTAGTTGCCCCCTTTGTCTGGGGCTGAGGCCTGACCCCAGCGTGGCTGGTCCGGGGTCGAGAAGGTCCCCTGCTAGGGGTCCAAGTTCCGAATCTGGGGTGGACGGGCCAATGAACATGGCTTCCCGGGTTTTCCAGGCCTTTAGAAGGTTAATGTGATAAATGCGTGTCTCTTTCCGTCGACCAGGTAGTCTGACCTCGTAATCGACTGGTCCCACTCGTCGGATCACTTCATAGGGA
This sequence comes from Trachemys scripta elegans, assembly GCF_013100865.1. Classification (NCBI taxonomy): domain Eukaryota; kingdom Metazoa; phylum Chordata; order Testudines; family Emydidae; genus Trachemys; species Trachemys scripta. The sequence goes on from NC_048305.1 coordinate 38,826,123, forward strand.
CCCTGCCATTTGGCCAGGAGCTTCGACTCGGAAGAGGGCAGTAAAAGCAGCACCTGATCGCCTGGGGCGAACTTCTTCCCTCTAGCCCCTCGCTTATAGAGGCGCTCCTGACCTGCCTGGGCCCGTTCCAGGTTTTCACGGGCGAAGGCCCCTAACGTTTGGAGTCGCTCCCGGAGTTGTAGCACGTATTGTGTGGTCCCAAGGACCCGTGTTTCCTGTGTTTCCCACTCCTCTTTCAGGAGGTCCAGTATTCCTCTGGGCTGCCTGCCATATAGGAGTTCGAAAGGCGAGAACCCCGTCGAGGCCTGTGGTACCTCTCTTATTGCGAACAGCAGGGCCGGCAACAAGGTGTCCCAATGTGAGGGGTCCTCCTCCACAAACTTCCGCAACATGGCTTTCAGCGTACCATTGAACCGCTCTACCAAGCCATCGGTCTGCGGGTGGTACACCGATGTCCGGAGGGTCCGGATATGGAGGAGGCGACATAGCTCGGCTATTAACTTGGAGGACACATTGGTGCCCTGGTCCGTCAATATTTCCCCGGGTATCCCAACCCGGGCGAAAATCTTTACCAGTTCACCTGCAATGGTCGGTGCCGTCGCTGTCTTTAGGGGAACGGCTTCGGGATAGCGTGTTGCGTAGTCCACGACTACTAGTATAAAGCGGTTCCCTGTCTTGCTTCGCTCAAGGGGGCCGACGAGGTCCATCCTGATCCGTTCAAAGGGTACCCCCACGACTGGCATGGGTACCAGGGGTGCAGGAGCTACCCCTTTCGGTCCGGCTCGCTGGCATTCTGGGCACGAGGCGCAAAAGTCTGCCACTTCCCGGTGGATGCCTGGCCAGAAAAACCGGCGGGCCACCCTCTGTAGGGTCTTCTCGCGTCCCAGGTGTCCGGCCCAAGGGTTTGCGTGGGCTAAGTGGAGGAGGCCGGCTCGCAGTCTCCGGGGGACTAACAGCTGGCGGAACGTCTCTCGAGTCTGGGGTTCCTGCGCTATTCGGTATAGGCGGTCCTGCCATACCTCAAAGTGGGGGCCCTGCGGAGTCCGTAGCGCCCTGTCCTCCTCAATAGCGGGGTTGGTGGCTTGTTCCCAGGCTCGGCTTAGGGTTGGGTCTTCCCGTTGCTCCCGTAAGAAGTCCCCGTCGTGCTCTAACTCCACCCGGGCGCCCTCCACCAAACGGGGTCGGTCTCCCGGACAATTCGCAGGGGTCTCCGCCGTCGAGGAGGTCCCCTCGCCGGGGTCATCCCTTAGCCTGCTCCCAAGCAGCCCCGTTCCCGGTGCTATAGTCCTGTCTGGTCGGGGCTTGGGTGGCTGATATCTTAGGAGGACCTCTCCGAAGCCGGGCCAATCTCGTCCCAACACCACCGGGTAGGCCAGCCTAGGGGACACTCCTACTCGGAGACCCTCCTCCCGGCAGCCTACTCCCATCTTGACCCAGGCTGTGGGATACTGGCGGATGTCTCCATGCACACACTGCAGGTAGATCGGGGGCCCCGAAAGATTGAGGTTCGGGACCAGCCCCTCTCGTATGAGGGTCTGACTACACCCCGAATCTACGAGGGCATTGGTGGGGTTCCCTTCAACCTGGACCGGGACTATCAATTTTCTTACCCCTTTCTTCCGTGCCCGTTGTCCGGCCATCCAGGCCTGCCCGTAGCTGCAGTCCATAAAAGGGCAATCTCGCCGGAAATGTCCCTCTTGACCACAGCCCCAGCACCTCTCTCGGGTTTCGGCCGGGCTTAGGCCTCCTCCGGGGGGGCCTGTTCGCTCCGGGGGCTGTTGCTCCCTCCGAGTCACCACCGGCAATAACTTGGGTCGGGGTTCAGGGTTGGGAGGTCTCGGGTGCCGATGGCTGTTGCCTGCCAGTGGTCCAGAGGCTCCCGCCCCACGAGGGTTCCCCTTCTCTGCGCCGCCCTTGCGACCAAGGCTCTCGGCTGCTCGGGGTGGTGCCTCCGCCCCCTCGGCCGATAAGTAGTCCTCCATTAAGGCCACTGCTGCGGAGAGGGTGGCCGGTCGATGCCGTCGCACCCAGGCCCTCCCTCCCGGGGGTAGGATCTGGGTGAACTGCTCTAAGGCTACCAGCTCCGCAACCTGGGGTCCCGTCAGGCCCTCTGGGTCCAACCATCTCCAGCAGTGGTCCCGGATGCGTTGGGCCACGGCGCGGGGTCGGGCCCCCGGAGGATATTGTTCCTTACGGAGACGTTGACGGTAGGTCTCTGGGCTAATGCCGGTGTGGTCTAGGATGGCCGCCTTCACTCGGGTGTACTCGAGTGCTTCCCGGGGGTCGAGGCTCCGATATGCGGCCTGAGCCTGCCCCGTCAAATAAGGGGCTAGTAACGTGGCCCAATGTTCTGAAGGCCACCGGGCGGCGGTCGCCACCTGTTCAAATGTCACCAGATAGGCCTCTGGGTCGTCCTCAGGCCCCATCTTGGTGAGGCGTACCGGTAGTGCTCCTGGGTTATCCCCCAGTCCGGTCCCCAAGGGGGTGGCAGGGGTGCCTCCCGCCGGGCGTAATAACGCAGCCATCTGTTGCACCAAATGTTCCTGCTGCACCTGCTGCTGGGTGGCCAACTCTCGAAGGAGCTGCTGCTGATTCTCTTGGTGCTGAGTCATCATCAGCTGCTGCTGAGTGGTCATTTGCTGCAGCATTTGCATCTGCTGCTGGTGCTGCTGGGCCGACTGCTCCTGCTGCTTCTCTAGCAGCCATTTTAATAACTTCTCAGCCTCCATATTGGGGTTCAGCGGGTTACTCCCGATTCAATCCCCACACTCTGGACCCCTTTGGTGGGTCCGGGTCTGTACCCGCAATCTGGGTCGACCGTCTGTCTGCGCAAGACACTGCTCTGGGCAATAGTCCGCAGTCTTGGCGCTGGCCCCTCGTATCAGGGGCGGACCGCTATGCCCGCATTCTCCACCACGTGTGACAGGGTCGGTAGCTCACCGCTGTGGCGCCTCCTCCTGGCCGCTTCGGGGAATTAGTTTTGCGCCAGTAGAGCGCCCTCTTTGGGTGGCGTTCCGCCTGTCGTCTCGCCTTTGTGGGGTGCTCGGACTTGCGTTGCTCCCGACGTCGGCGTCCTCTTCCGGAGCACTGCCCTCCGACAGTGTCCCTTTGTCCAATCACACCCCCTTTCGGGGGGGTGGTTAAACAACAGCCCCACACCTTCAAGTCTGATCCTCACCGTCCAGGACCTGGTGTGGTTCTGACCGGCCGCTCCCTGCGGCCCGTGGCTGTGCGTGGGGCAGCACAGCAAACAAAGGGGGAAGAGGGGGGGGGACTCAGGCCCGCCCACTACTCTGAGTCCCGGTCCAGAGGCCCTCGGGTGACAGTCTCACTGTCCTTCTTCTCCTTCCTCCTCTGACTATCCCTCTGGACCACTTCCCCAACAGCCCTTCTCTACGCTAGGCCTCCTCCTCTCAGGCCTGCCGCCTAGCAGGCTATGGAGTGGGGCCTTCTCCCACTCTCTCAGGCTGGCCTGCACTGCGCTGCGCTGTCCGTGGTGCTGGCCTCCCAGCTCTGGAGACAGACCTTCCCCTCTGAAGGCCTGGGACAGACTGACTGCTCCTGTTCTGGGCAGCCTTTTATATGGCTAAGCCGGGCTCTGATTGGCTGGCTCCAATCTGCCTTCTGATTGGCTCCCAGTAAGCCCTCTCCTGATTGGCCGCGCATCTACACAGGCGCCTAGGCCTGCCGCAGCCCAGTCTCTCTGGGTGTGGGGTAATCGCCCCACCACACCCGCTTTTGGGAGCATCCCAGTACAACAGGCAGAGATTCTGCAGTACTTGTTTAGCAGAAAGTCCCTGTAGGCTGAGGAACTGCCTGTTCCCAGCTCCTTGCACCTTGCCTCTCCATTATGCATTTGCCAGCCGTTCCTTGCCTCACTGCTAGCTTCCTGGCTGCATTCCTGGCAGCGTATCCTGTGCTTATGGACCTGTCTGCTCTGGGATTATCGCTGGGTGAAGCAATCTGTTCAGGGGAGCATCTCAGAGAGGATCTCTTATGATCTGGCTGTGTTGCTTGCTGTGCTCTCTCCAGTAGCAGATACACTGGCTCTGCTGGTGCTGCCTAAGAGCCTTGCGTGAAGGTGTGATCTCCAAGGAGTGCTTTGGAGCTGTTGGGCTGCGCTCTGGAACCCTGCATCAGACTCCCTCCGTGCAGCCCCTCACCAGGGTGCCTGAGTGCCTCCTCTCTGGGCCCCCTTTCCCTGCAGACTTCCTCCCTCCTCCCACGCTCAGATTGTCTTGCTCCTCTCCTCCTCCAGGCTCTTCTCCCTCGGATGCTCCATTATGGCAGCAGCATGCTGCAGGATCCAACAGCACAAGTACAGTAACCATGCAGTGATCTCTATCTAATACACCTGTATAAATGCAGCATTCGGGAGAGTGAGGTTCCAGCCCGGCAGAACCATCTGGGGGATGTGGCATGGATTCCCAGGCCAGTTCTCTCTCCCTGGGAGGAACCCCCTTCAGTGTGCCAGCCCTGCTCAGAATCACACTCTCTCTCAGGGGTTAAGTCCTGGGCGGCTCCTCCACCTCCTGGGACTGCACCTCAGGCATTCTGAAGGCTTAGCTGCTCTCTGTGAGCTCCCCCAGAGAGTCCACTCGCTCTGGACCCCCGGGGCCTCCACACACAGAGGGAACAATGCAACCCATTCTCTAGCCTGCAAAGACTCTCAGCTGGCATAAAACAGGAGGTTTATTGTACATCTGAACCTAGCACAGGAAGTTCTCAGGGCCCTCAGTCTAGAAACTCTCAGCACTGTCCATCTGGGTCTGACCTTTGTCCCCAGTCCTGAAACCCCTTCTTCCAGCCGACCACCCTAGATCACCTTCCCCACAGCCCCTCCTCCATCCTTTGTCTTCTTTCCTGGGCAAACATATTACCTGGGCGCTCTCTTTTCCATCCTTTGTTCCCACTGGCCAGAACCAGCTGCTCCCCAGATCACCTGGGCCCATGGCCGGTGTGTATAAGAGGCTGGGGAAGGCTGGCCATGCAGAAGGGCAAAGGCCATATATACACATGGGTCATCTCCCTTTCAAGACGTGCCAACCCACTGCTTTTGGAGTGTCAGAAGTGCAGCTCCCTAGAAATGGGGGGGCTACTGGCGCCTGGACCATGGCCCCATCCGCATTCTGCCCCGAGGCCCACTGCTATTTGGCCTCTTCCCCCAAGCCCCTTCCCCCCGCCCACGGCAGAGAGGAGCAAGCGATAGGCGGGCCAGCCTCAGGGCAAGAGGCAGAGAAGAGCAAGCTGCAGGAGGAGGGGCCTCGGGGAAAGGATGGAGTGGGGGTGGGAAGAGGCAGAGAGAGGGTGGGGCCTCAAGGGAGGAGATGGAAGGAAGACGGGGCCTCGGCCCGGGCACCAGTGGCCCCTCTCACTTCTAGGGAGTTTCCAGGGCTCGCCTGTAAGCCTCCCCAAACAGAAGACTCACTCACTGCCTATGCCTGGGCCCAATCTCCTCAGCCCTTTTTTCTCACACTGGCTAGAACCAGCTGGCTTCCAAGATGGGGTCGGCCTCCAGGTCACCAGTTGCTAAATTCCAATGTCCAGGTTGTTGTCTGGAGTCCAGGTTGCTAGGCAAGATCACACCTGATCCTCTGCAACAATAAACACTTTCTCTCTCCACCCCATTAAACAGGCCGCACACAGGGGAAACAGAAACACCCAGTATTCATGGAAAGCATTAAGGAAATCCCTCACTCCACCACAAGATGTAACAGCCCCAGCGCAGGCTCTCCCATCTACCACAGTGACGATCATAGACAAACAATGGACTTCACTGGTCCATGCACGTGTAACCCACACACCTCCTGGGTGTGGTGTTCTGTCCCATCTAGTGACACCGAGACCACTCAGAGATGAATAAGTCTGCTCTACAGCCTTAGCTAACAGGCATATGGCTTTTAGCTCATGCAGTAGAGGCTCATGCATTTACTCCAGAGGTCACATATTCAAGCCCACCCACCAACGACCAGAGTCTGTCAGTGTTACACATGCCCATCCCTCGGCCCGCAGAGCTGGGGACGGGGGATAGCACACAGCAGCTCTATCCAGAGCCAGGCAATATCATCCACTGATGGCTGCATTGGGACTGACCCTGCACAGGAGCCCAAGTAGGCTCCCCCTGCCCCTCTCCACAGCGGCCAGCCAGAGTTTGACTGAGGAGCACAGGTAGCACTGTGAGCAGGGTCAGGGTAGCATCAAGGCAGGGCCAGTGCAACCCATTAGGCGACCTAGGCGGTCACTCAGGGCGCTACAATTTGGGGGGCGGCATCCACGGTGGTATTTCGGCGGCGGGACCCTCCGCCGCCTCTGTGGGGGGCGGCATTTCAGGGCGGGACCTTCTGCTGCCTAGGGCGGCAGAAAAGCTGGCGGCGCTCCTGCATTGAGGGCCTTGGACACACACACCCCCCGATTTGGGGTGGATGCAGAGCAGAACTCCTCTCTCTCTCCTCTCTTCTATCCCAGCAAGCCCACCATTCCCTGGGGGTGCAGCAGGGCTCCTCGGCCCCTCTCCCCAGCTTGGGCTATGGCTGGAAGGTGCAGGCAAGCTCTATGCAGCAAGTGCAGGCTGGGGCAGGGCAGCCTGGCCTGGGGGCACTGAGCAGGAAGGAGAGGAAGCCTGGCCTGGGGGGCCGAGCCTCTTGGGTGCAGCAGGAGTTCAGTGCCTCTCAGTCCCAGGCCCTGTCTTTAGGTGGCCCTGTGGGAAGCGAGGGGCCGAACCGCAGGAGCCATTTTGGATCATTCTGGCGTATTGGCTTTTTGAATAATTTCTTTAGCAGCCCCCTGCTGTTTAACCCCATTCGATTCTATGGTGATTTGTAATCTAACAGTTTCCCATAAATTCTTTTGTTCGTTAAAGTTCGGATTGTGTAGACAGCAGCAGAACCCTCCGTATAAACGCTCCTGTGCCCAAAGCCGCAGGCTGCAGAGCAACTGCCAGCATGCCTACCAAGGGTTTTCTCCACCTACCCTAACACCCAGAGATGCTTCCCAGGAGCTTGTTCTGTGCCCTGCAGTGAAGTCGGGCACATGCCCAGGGTCTGCCCAGGAGCCTGCCCAGGAAGGCAGGAGAGGGTCACACTAGCCGCTCCCTCTTCGCTGTCCGAGGGGAAGCCTTTCCTGGCCTGTTCAGCCCTCTGTAGAGTGGCTGCACAGGGTGGAGCAGAGTGTGGGTCTGGGTTTCAGAGCCTTGGCGCAGCACAAATGGGCCCTGACCACACACAGCTGGATGTGGGCGTGCGAGTCCTGGGCTGTGCACACACTTGGTTCCCTGGCTGCTCAGCTGGCCATGTGTGCTAAAATCAGGCTGTGTGCACGTAGCGCGCCGCATGTGTGCAGATCCATGCTTGCCATGGGGCTGCACAGCAGACCTGCTGAGAGGGAAGAAGAATGGAACCCTTCACCAGCCGGTGACAAGCTCAGGCTGTTCACTGGGCACTTGCTGGTCATTTTGGAGGGGCCATTTGTGGCTCCATACTTAAAGCTGAGCTGAGTTTTGCATTTAAAATAGCGATTCAAACTGTTGTGCAGGAAAATGCAGCACGTCTCCCTAGCATTGCTACAGAAGGAGAAGATTTAACACACCAGCCTCTGCTGACAGAGAAACTTCCAGTCATGGAAAATAACCAGCCTTCTGCAATATTGATTTTCAGAATCTATCCGTGGCAGAGAGTGAAAGAGGGAGGAGGAGCTAAGGTGTGACTGTGCTGGGAAAAGAAGGGAGCTTGGGTGGGAGTGCATGTGCAGGAAGGTGTGAGAGGCAGAGACTTTGCAGGACAGGAGAGAGGGGAAGACTGGGTTGTGCACTGCAGTTGCTTTGTGTTGCTCTGTAGAAACAGAGCCACTGAAAGCTCAGTTCAGCTGGCCCATGAGTGCTGGCTGGCCTGTGCTGCTCAGGAATGAAAGTTTTATTAAAATAAAATAAAAAGGGGGAAATTCACAGATAAAAATTCCATTAAACTAGAGTAAAGATGAGGATACAGACCAGGAATTGAGGGTAAAATGCACTTCAAGGGTTGTCATTATTCCCACATGTGTTAGAATCTGGAAATGCAGTTAGGGTACCAAGCAACCTTAACTCTGCCCTGCTGCGACAAATTGAGAGGAGATGAAAAAACAGTATGTTCTTTTAGAATCAGCTTAATCTAACTTGGGTCCCCAGATGCGGACATGCATTAGGACACATACACTTCGCACTGGGGTGTGTGACCTGAACAGCAACCAGTGCAAGAGGCTCATTGGTCCCTGGTGGTGAGTTTCAACTGGCCTGACCAGTTCAGCGCCCCCCAACTCACTACTGCTATAACTGGTACCTAAAGGTGTCATGTAAGATATCAATAGATGCTCATAGCATCCTGAGCAGTAATATTATTGGATGAGGTATGTCTGGAGGGCAAATTCAAAATTACAAACACACTGGGATTTATGCTATCAAAGCATGTCTGCCAGGCAGGGCTGAATTTACCCTGCCCTAGACAAAGGAATGAGGCTCTGCCACCCTGAAGGTGCATTAACAGACAATGGTGCATTTCCATGAAAGCTAAAGCCAACCAAGGGAGGCAGTAACCACTCAGGATAGCAGCAGGGGAGGAGATCTCAGCAACACATCAGTTTGCATTTTAGCAAACACCAGCAAGGGAAGAAACCAGCATGGAACATCCTTCGCCAGGAGACTCCGTCACCTTCCTCACAGCTTGAATGAACTTTACCTTGGGAGGAACCTTCAGAAGAAGCCATTTCAAAGGCTCCCTGATCTATAAAGAGAGGGGCAGAGAACCCCAAGGGATCTTTCACCTAAGATGACAAAGAAACCAAGCACTTTGGGCTTTGTGGGAGATCCTGACCAGAGCAGTGGTCAGCCATCTTTCTGGAAGGTCATGTGATAAGAATCTGACCTTTAACCAAGACTGTAGTTTCGTTTTCTTAGTCTCTAGAAAGGGTTTTTCACATTTATTTGCTTGTAACCATTTCTAACGCTGTCTTTGTCTCGAACTCATTTCAGAGCCTACCTCCTTTTGTTAATAAACTTGTTTTACTCTTAGTCTAAACCAAACCAGTGCTGTATTTGAACTGAAGTTAACTCCTGATATAGTGGTGAGCTGGGCAGTTTGACTCTTTAGAGGAGCAAACAAACCTTATTGTTCCTCTGAATGACCCCAGAGAGGCTTGACATTGCAGAGCACAGGGTTCTGGGAAAATTCAGGGCTGGGGTGTGTTGGGGTTATCTCACCTGGGATTTCATCCAGGCTGGTGGAAGCCAGAACATGGCTGCAGCGTAACAAGCAGGCTGCTGGGTTCAGACCTGCTGGTCCAGGACTACTTATCACACCGACACTCAGTGCAGGCTTGTCTCCTGGCTGGGAACATCCAAACCAGGTGCCAAGAGCCCAACAAGGGCAGTCAGGGGCAAGGGTGAGAGCAGGAACAAACCTGAGGCTGGGAGGAGCTAAGGAGTTCGTAGTCAGGTTCCAGGCCAGGCTCGATGCCTAGGGTCAGAGTCCAAGTCAGGTTTCAGGGACTGAGACATGTTTCAGGGATAGGGTTGCCAACTCTCTAATTGCACAAAATCAAACACCCTTTCCCTGCCCCTGTCCCAAGGCCCCACCCCCTTCTCCGAGACCTGGCCCCCATCTTGTTCCATCCCCCTCGCTCCATCACTCGCTCTCCCCCACCCTCACTAACTTTCACCAGGCTGGAGGTTGGGGTGCGGGAGGGGTGCGGACTCTGGTTGAGGGTGTGGGCTCTGGGGGGGGGCTGGGGATGAGGGGTTTGGGGTGCAGGAGGAAACTCCAGGCTGGCGCAGGACATTGGGGCGTGGGGGGTGAGGGCTCCAGCTGGGGGTGTGGGCTGCTGGGGGTGTGGGCTCTGGGGTGGGGCTGGAGATAAAGGGTTTGGGTTGCAGGAGTGGGCTCAGGGTTGGGGCAGGGGGTTGGTATGCGGGAGTGGGTGTGGGGTCCCGGCAGCGCTTACCACGGCTCCCAGGAAGAGGCTGCCAGGTCCCAGCGGCTCCTAGACAGATGGGCGGCCAGTGATGCTCCGCACGCTGCCCACGCGCCCTCACGTGCCACTCCCACAGCTCCCACTGATCATGGTTCCCAGCCAATGGGAGCTGCTTAGCCGTCACTCGGGGCGCGGGCAGCATGCGGAGCCTCCCTGCCTGTCCACGCACCTAGGGGCCGGTGGGAATCGGCGGCCACTTCCGGGAACTGTGCGGAGCTAGGGCAGACAGGGAGTCTCCCAGGGTTCCTTTTCAACCGGGCATTCTGTCAAAAACTGGATGCCTAGCAACCCTATTCAGGGACCGAGCTAGGTGGCACAGTCCAAATCAAGTCATGGTCAAAGCCAGGATTTCAGGAGCAGGAAGAGCCATGGCAGCTACAGGAAATCCACACTGTACCTGGTACTTCCTAGAATGCCCCTTGGGTTTATATAGGACAGGAACCAGGAGCCATGATACTGCTGTCTGTCAAACCCTTGAGGCAGAACACCCCATGGTCTGTGTCCACAGCAGGTCATGTGCAGTGGAGTGCAAGTTGGTTGCAGCTGCTGCTGGCACTTTTCACAGCACATGTACTCAGCCCCAGCAAGCTGGGAGACAAATTAAGCACTGGATGGGGAGGTGCATAGGGAGGCAGTGGGGACCAGAGACAATGGAGGGGTAGTGAGCCCATGGCTGGGGCCAGAGACCAAAGCCCCATGGCCGGAGCCTGTTGCCTGCCACCATAGGGGTTGAAGCCGGAAGCCCGAACCCCATCTCCCCTAGAAGGTGGGGACCTCACACGGGCTGCCTGCTCCTCCAGCATTTGTGGCACCAGAGAGGGGTCAGGGCCCAACCCCTGCTGGCGACCCCCGGGAGTGGGGCTGCTGCTCTCCCCGTGCAATCACCTCCCAGGAGGCTGTGGCCGCAAGAAAAGCCCCTGGTGGCCACATTTGAGAAATGCTGATCTAGTCTGGCCTCCTGCACACTGCAAGCCACAGAACATCACCCACCCACTCCTGTAACCCACACCTCTAGCTGAGTTACTGATGTCCTCAAATCATGATTTAAAGACTTCAAATTACAGAGAATTCGCCATTTACATTAGTTTAAATCTGCAAGTGACCCGTGCCCCAGGTTGCAGAGGACGGTGGAACACCCCTTCTCCCAGGCTCTCTGCCAATCTGACCTAAGGGAAAATGCCTTATGGTGAATAGTTAGACCCTGAGCATGTGGGCAAGACCCATCAGCCAGACACCTGGGAAAGAATTCTCTGTAGTAACGCATAGCCCTCCCCATCTAATTGGAGATATTGCTGCTAGCAGTAACAGATTGGTTACATGCCACTGTAGGCAGTCTTATCATACCATCCCCTCCATAAACTTATCAAGATCAGTCTTGACACCAGTTAGGTTTTTACCCTCCACTGCTCCCCTTGGGAGGCTGTTCCAGAACTTCACTCCTCTGATGTTTAGTTCTCCCAGCCCCACCCTGGGTCTGGCTGGTCTAGTTACATTGTCAGCTCTTCTGCCAGGGACTGGCTGCTGCTCCGTGTTTGTGCAGGCCTCGCACACTGGGGCTCCGCCCTTGGCTGGCCCAAGGCACCACTGTAATAAACATGGTTAATAATAATAACTGTCACTACAGCCTTTCATAGAATATCGGGGTTGGAAGGGACTTCAGGAGGTCATCTAGTCCAACCCCCTGCTCAAAGCAGGACCAATCCCCAGCTAAATCATTCCAGCCAGGGCTTCGTCATATCCAGCTTCTCGTCCACTGTAACCCCTAGGTCCTTTTCTGCAGAACTGCTGCCTAGCCATTCGGTCCCTAGTCTGTAGCAGTGCATGGGATTCTTCCATCCTAAGTGCAGGACTCTGCACTTGTCCTTGTTGAACCTCATCAGATTTCTTTTGGCCCAATCCTCTAATTTGTCTAGGTCCCTCTATATCCTATCTGTACCCTCCTGCATATCTACCCAGTTTAGTGTCATCTGCAAACTTGCTGAGGGTGCAGTCCACGCCATCCTCCAGATCATTAATGAAGATATTGAACAAAACTGTCTCCAGGACCAACCCTTGGGGCACTCCGCTTGATACCGGCTGCCAACTAGACATGGAGCCATTGATCACTACCCGTTGAGCCCGACGATCTATCCAGCTTTCTATCCACCTTGTAGTCCATTCATCCAGCCCATACTTCTTTAACTTGCCAGCAAGAATACTGTGGGAGACCATATCCAAAGCTTTGCTAAAGTCAAGGAATAACATGTCCACTGCTTTCCCCTCATCCACAGAGCCAGTTATCTCATCATAGAAGGCAATTAGGTTAGTCAGGCATGACTTGCCCTTGGTGAATCCATGCTAATTGTTCCTGATCACCTTCCTCTCCTCTAAGTGCTTCAAAATGGTTTGTGAGCCGGGGTGTTCGCTAGACCCCAGGTGTCACTTACAAGGAGGTCACCAGCCTGCTGGGGAAAGGGTACAGGGGCCACTACCGCAGAGGACTTGTATAACCTGGTGGGGTTGGAGGAGCTGTATGACATCTGCCCTCCAGACCTTAAGATGTGGTTAGTTGACCGGAAGCCTAAAGATCTGCGCAGTGCGGGTGCAGGAGGGAGACCCACACTGGGGACTCAGAAGGGGAGTCACCCAGAGACTGCTCAAAGGTGGGACTCCAGGAAGCCCAACTCAGGGGTGCCTGTGAATTCTGGGGCGGGCCGACCTCCCGCATGGAACTTGAGGAACCTGAAATGTAATTACTGTGGCCAAAAAGGACACAAGGTGGCACAATGCCTGATGACGAAGGAAATGGCTGCCAAGCAGAAACCGCAGGATGTCAAATGGGTGGAAGCCCACCGAGAGGGGGCACCGCCGGTCCAGGGGGCCGCAGTTGATAGGGCTATGCCGGGGGAGGGGACCGCCAGGCCTGGCCAGCAGGGGAGGTGAGGCTCCAGGTCCAGACCACCCATACTCAATCCACTGGGTGAGCATGGGACAGGCCTAAGGGGACAATCGCCACATCATCCCCATTGAGATGGGGGGAAGGAGCATCCTGGGGTTCTGGGTCACGGGCGCAGAGGTGACACTGGCATGGCCCAAGATGGTGGACCCAGACCAGCTAGTGCCCGATGCATACATGACGCTGAGGGGATTGTTCAGGCCCCCAGTAAATGTGCTTGTAGCAAGGATACACCTGAAATGGGGAGATAAGGAGGGACCCAAAGAGGTTGGGGTGCACAATCACCTGCCTACTGAGGTGTTAATGGGTAATGACTTGGAGAACTGCCCAGGTGGCACTCAGAGAGCCCTGGTCCTTACCCTGAGCCAAAGCCAGAGCCAGAGTGGGACGCAGGACCTCCCAAACGGGGGGGCCCAAAGCACTGAGGGTAGGGCTTGACAGGGCTGGTCTGAAGCCTCCGTCCCAAGGCACCACCAGCCAGGGCTGTATCCTCAAACCCAACAGCTTAATTCCAGTCGGAGCTGCAGGAGGATCCCTCCTTAGAGAAACTGAAGGCCCTTGCTGGCCACAGCCCTGTAGGGTCCCAGTGGGAGGACCACCGGCAGAGATTCCTGTGGGAGAAGGGATTCCTGTACCGGGAATGGGCTGGTTTGGGGCAAACTGAACCTTGGAAGGCTAGGAGGCAGTTGGTGGTCCCCCAGAGGTGCAGCCTCAGACCAGGGTCTTTGACGCTGTCCAACAGTATTGCAGGTCCTGTGACTCCTGCCAGAGGGTGGGGAAGGCCCAGGATAAGTGTAAAGCACCTCTGAGACCTTTGCCCATCATAGAGGAGCCTTTCCAGAAGGTGGCTATGGACATAGTGGGGCCCCTCAGCAGGGTGACTTGGTCAGGGAAGAAATACATTCTGGTGGTGGTAGATTTTGCTATGCGCTACCCTGAGGCGGTGGCCTTGTCCTCTGTCAAGGCAGACACCGTGGCAGACGCACTGCTGACCATTTTCAGCAGAGCGGGGTTCCCCAAGGAGGTCCTTACAGACCAGGGGTCCAACTTCATGTCAACCCTGCTCCAGTGCTTGTGGGAGACGGGTGGGGTCTGACACACCAGGGCCTTGGCATATCACCCTCAGTCCAACGGGCTGGTGGAGCAGTTCAGTGGGACTCTAAAGATGATGCTGAAAACATCATTTATTGACCGGCACTCGCAGGACTGGGACAAGTATTTATCCCACATGCTGTTTGCATATAGGGAAGTGCCCCAGGAATCCACAAGGTTTTCCCCGTTCGAGTTGCTGTATGGGAGGAGAGTAAGGGGACCCCTAGACTTGATGAAGGACAAGTGGGAGGGGAAGGCCTCTTCCGATGGAGAATCAGTGGTGGAGTATGTACTGACCTTCCAGGAAAAGCTTGCGGAGCTCAAGGGCTTGGCCAGGGGAAACCTAGCTAGGGCACAGAGGAAGCAGAAGATCTGGTACAACAGTTCCGCATGTGCCTGCTCCTGTGCTACTAGGGACCAGGTGATGCTTCTCATCCCTGTGAGGAAGAAGAAGCTGCAAGCTGCCTGGGATGGCCCCTTCAAAGTCATCAGACAGGCAAACAAGGTGAACTATGTAGTGGAACTGTCGAACCGGGCAAACAGCCACCGGGTGTAGCATGTCAACATGATGAAGCCATACTGGGACAGCGAGAAGTTGGTGCTGGCTTGTGTGGGCAGTGGGAGGAGAAAGGAGAGGATCCTCTGGTGGGACTCCTCCCTGAGGCGGGGGCTGACCCCTTGCTGGAATCAATTCCCCTCTCAGACCAGCTAACCCCTGCCCAGCAGGCTGAGATCAGAGAGGTGCTGCATTCATACTAGCAGCTGTTTTCCAACTGGCCTGGGCTCACTAACCTGGCTGTTCACCGGGTGGAGATGGGAGCCAACATTCCCATCAGGTATTCCCCAATCAGGGTCACTGGGAAAACAACCCAGGACCTGGAGAGAGAGGTCGGATACATGCTGGCTTTAGGGGTGATCCAGCCGTCCTCCAGCCCTACGCCTCTCCTGTGGTGCTGATCCCCAAGAAGTACGGGTCGATCTGGTTCTCTGCGGACTATCGGCAGGTCAATGCCATCACCGTGTCCGATGCCTACCCCATGCCTAGGACCGATGAGATCTGAGACAAGTTGGGGGGCACCCGGTACCTCACTACCATGGATCTCAAACCCAAAGGTTACTGGCAGGTGCCTTTGGACCCAGAAGCCAAGGTGAAGTCTGCCTTCACCTCCCCAATAGGGCTCTTCGAGTTTCTGGTCCTGCCTTTTGGCCTCAAGGGGACACCTACCACCTTCCAGCGCCTGGTGTACCAGTTACTAACGGGGATGAAGGACTTTGCTCTAGCATATATTGACAATATCTGTGTCTTTAGCCAGACCTGGGAGGAACATGTGTCCCAGGTGAAGAGGGTGCTGGGTCACCTCCAGGATGCAGGACTGACCATAAAAACTGGATGCAAGATGGGGATGCAGAGATGTCATACCTGGACCACAAGGTGGGAAGCAGCCATCTGAAGCCGGAGCCAGCCAAAGTTGAGGCAATCAAGGATTGTCCCGCTCCCCAGACTAAGAAGCAGGTACAGGCTTTCATTAGGATGGCGGGGTACTACCGGAGGTTTGTGCCACACTTTAGCTCCCTGGCAACTCCTCTCACGGAGCTTTGTAGGAAGGGAAAGCCGGACAAGGTGGTCTGGACTGAGCAGTGCCAGAGGGCTCTCTGTGCGCTAAAGGGGGCACTCAACCAAAGCTGGTAAACCTGGATTTTAACAAACCCTTCTTGGTGTTCACTGACGCCTCAGACCCCGGGCTGGGTTCGGTGCTGATGCAAACTGATACTAGGGGGGAGAGACACCCCATTGTGTACCTGAGCAAGAAGCTGCTGCCCGGGAGCAGCACTATGTGGCCGTAGAGAAGGAATGCCTGGCCATGGTGTGGACCCTTAAAAAGCTGCAGCCATATCTACTGGGACAGCGCTTCACTGTGTACACTGACCATTCACCCCTGACGTGGCTGCACCAAATGAAAGGGGCTAATGCCAAGCTGCTGAGATGCAGCCTGCTCCCCCAGGGTTATAACATGGAGGTGGTCCATGTGAGGGGGGTGCCAATGTTATAACCGATGCTTTATCATGGGGCGGGGGCCCTGAACTTCCCCAAGTCACTGGCTAAGCGACCCCACTCAGTTCAGACTTGAAGGGGACAGAGAGATGACTAAGTAGGGGGTTCTATTGTTTTTTTCAATTATTTGCATGCAGAGGGGGTGGGACTCAATTTCCCTGGGTGTTACTGGTTTAACAAGGTGATGGGATAGGGAATTTGTTGTTACAGAGGACCGGCGACCCCCAGCCAATGGCCTGGAGAATGGATACCCCAGCAGCTGGAGACGTGGTGACCAGGAGGCCCATCTCAGGAGTCACAGCTGGTTCTGGCCAGTGGGAGGACAGTGGGCTGTGAAGAGAGTACCCCGGTGACCTGACCAGCTGGTTCCAGCCAGGGGGGTGCAAATGTAGAGGCAAAATAATCTGGTGGCCATATTGGATCCTCTTAAGGACAACTAGGCGTCCATCTTTGTGAGCCTTCTTGCTCCTTCCCCACCCTAGTTTGGCGCCCTTTTCCTGGTTTCGGCAGGAACCAGAGAGCTGTCAATCATATAATCTGCCCAGTAACTGGAAGTCTATATAAGGCGGTGTTCTGATCAGATCGGGGCTGGCCGTCTGAGTGGCAGAGTGCAGAGCAGACAATCAAGGGTAGGCCATTTACCCCACATGGGTTCTTCTGATTAGGGGACTTCTCACTTGCATGCACTCACTACATCATCTAGGAGATTCGCATACTACACCCACGACGACACAGGTAAAGGGTAGAGGGTGGGTAGAACTCGTCAGTTTACCTGAAGAAGCTCGATCATCCCTATTTCGTGTCTCCACTTCCATCCAGGGGATCCGGTGACCTGCTGTGCTGCGCCAGACTAAGAGGCAGAAGGCTGCTAGAGATGGTAATGTGATCTTGTTAGTCTACTTGTACTGTTCCCTATTGTTACAGCCTGTCTTGTTGGTTATTTTGCCCTGTTTATTTTGCCTTTGGGGTCCTTGCCATATTCTCCCCCTTAAATAAAACCTTGTTGTACCTTGTTTTGTGAAGTCTTTTATACAACCCCCCGGTGATAGATACGGGTAGGGGGCGAACTTAGGACCGAAATATCTGGGCCACTTTTACTTTAGTTTCCTGTTTCGGTCAACACAAAGGACGTCTGAGAGGAGAGGAGGCCCCAGATGACCCTGTTTAGAAGACAATGGACAGAGGCGGGACTTGAGGAGGGTGATATCGGATGCCCAGCTGGAAAGCACGTGGGCTCGGGATTGGAGGGAGAGAGCAGGCAGAGCCCACCTGGATGCAGGAGAGACTTAGATGTACAGTGCTGAGGGAGGCCAGGCCTGAGGGCCCTGAGAGTTTCCTATGCTGTGTTCAGACGCTCAATAAAACCTCCTGTTTTACTCATTGTGGTCTAGAGAACAGGGTTGCATTATTCCCTCTGGGAGTGGAGGCCCCAGGGGTCCAGAGCGAGTGGACTCCTTGAGGGGGCCCATGGCGAGAGACAGGCATGCTAAGGCTCAGAGAGGTGCGGTTCCAGGAGGCGGAGGGGCTTAACCCCCGAGAGAGAGTGGACCCCCGAGAAGTGCTGTCACACTGAAGAGGTTCCTCGCAGGGACCATATGGGGCCAAGAGTGGGCACGACTTGTGAGTCTGTGACACACTGCAGCAGCAGCGAGGAGAGAAGCTGCTCCCTGGACTTTGCCAGCGCCGGTCTCTCGGATTCTGCAATTGCATGAGGAGGCAGCAAGGGCAGCAGTCCAGCTAGAGGCAGGTTACTGATGCAGCTGGTCAGCAGGCTTCTTGTGGTGGCCCTGGCTGGCTGCTTGGCGTGGCTGAACACACACTCAAGCGACCTCATGATGGGCTTTCAAAGCTGCTTTTGCAAAGGAGAATAAATTATCATCTTGCGTGAAGCTGGAGGTTTCCATGTGGGAGTTTCCTTAATTTGAACACTAGGGGAATGAGCACCGTGGATGTCACTGTCACAATGAGCAGGCTGGCTGTGCTGTGTCCTGCCATTAATTAGGGAGGTAAGAGGGGAGCTGGCGAGTTCTCCACAGACTGCGACTCATCCGTCCCCAAGCTCTCCGACAGAGCCTTTTGCAGGGAGACCAGCTGCATCGGACACCCCAGGATTTGCTGCAGACTCACTCAGCCGCCTGAAGGCCCCCCCACGGAATCGCATGCCCAGCCAGTTCTGTCAAGTGGCTGACGCAAATTTCCTTCCCTGCTGTGGTCGCTGGCAGATGTGCAGCGTTCCAAGCCCTGGGTGATGCTCATTGAGTTTGGTGCTTGAGCTGCTTGCGCAGAACAGTCAGCGTGCTCTGAAGTGGAGGGCAGCACTCAGAGCCTTCAAAGGCAGAAGTAACTGGTCCACCAGGCGTTGGGCCTCCAGCCAATCTGCTCAAGCCTCACATCCAGCAGCTTCCTTGCCATTGTGTTTGGGTGACAGACACAGCGGGTCATCCGTAGGAGGGACACTGGGCCAGAGGAAAAATTATATTAAATTATTTTTTTTAAATTTAAATTAAATTAAATTAAATTAAATTAAATTAAATTAACAGCCAGCAAGGGCCCATCACACTGTTGGCTACTCCCCTGGCTGGCCAGTCAGTGATGGCGTGAAGGCAGGGCCTGTTCCGAATCCTGACTCACACAACCCAACCGCCCCGACAACAGATTGATTCCAGCAGGGTGGGGGCAGCTGCAGCGACTGCAGTGAGTTCAGGCACCAGCATCACAGAAGCTGTTTCTCCCTCCACCCCCGGGAACTAGGGGGAGCTGGGCCTGGGATGTAACTCCATCACTGGGGCTAAGTACTCATGGCAGGGTGCCTGGCCCCACCACTCCTGTCAACGGAGATCAGACTGAACCCCAGCCCGTTCTCACTGCATCAGGCCAGAGCTGCTCCTCAGCAATGGGTCATCTGACCCCATCCCGGACAAACGGCCCAACCCTCTGGGAGCAGCAAGGACAGCAGGGTGGGGCCAGCAGATACTTAGCAACATGGGCCTGTCAGTGTTCGGTATGAGGAGGCATTCGAAAGCACAGATGCAGGGAGAGGGTGCTAGGGTTGATCTACTCAAACGGCCTGTGCAACTTGGCACCAGCCCACCAGCTGGGATGTTCACAGCACAGCCCGCTTGCTCGCTCCAAATGCACTGACGGCTGCAGCTCTAGCCTCGGCAAATGCTTCTGGCCAAAAGTTTCTGAGGAAGTCAGAAGTGGGTTAAGAACAGGACTTAGAGAGGAACGGGGATGGCCTGGGTCAGGAGCAGGGCTCTGTGCCGGCTCACATGTGGGACATAAAACAGCCTGTCCAGCAAGCCACCAGGATCTGTGCTCCAGATACTCCTGGTCTCAGGCATTCAAATGTCTCATCTCCCCTCCCCCCACACAGGCACATGCACACACAAACATACAAGCACACACATGCATGCACACATGCACACACACACACATGCATATACACGTGAATGCAGATACACGCACATGGAAATGTGAGCACATACATGGACACATGCATGAATGTGTCACCCACACACTTCCTGGGTGTGGTGTTCTATCCCATCTAGTGGCACCGAGACTTAGAGAGAGAGATTAATGAGTTTACTCTACAGCCTTAGCTAGCAGCTAGCTGGCACTAGCTCATGTGGTAGAGGCTCATGCACTAAGCTCCAGAGGTCCCTGGTTCAATCCTGCCTGCTGATGACTGGGGTCTGTTGGTGTTACACATGCGTGCATATGCATGCACAGACATACATGGTTGTGCGTGCACTTGCATACACAAACATGCAAATGTATACATGTTGGAGCTGCTGTGGTGCAGCAAAATCAGCGGTTGTTCTTCCTTTCAGCACGACCAGGAGCGTGGCTTAGAGAGATGAACAGAAACAAATGGGGGCCCCTTGTGGCTGGTCCTGAGGTTTGTCTCTCCCACCCTTATTGCCCTTCTAGGACCGGTAGCACCTGTTGCCATGGTATCCCCTCCCCCACTGCGCTAATGAGTCTCTGCAGATCAGGTTAATTGACCCTTGGCAATAACCAGGCAGTGCCCCTGTGAGTGAGCGTGACGCATGCCCAGTGAGTCTGATGCACTCACTGCCACACACCAACCCAGGATTCTCCCTAGTGGTGGCACTGGTGTAGGCTTTGTGCTGGGTTTGTGCTGTGCGCTGGCCCTGCATGTCAGAGTCAGCTGATGGACAGGGGCCAGAGCCTTGCATGGGCATGGGCTGTCTGTTTAGAGGGAAAAGCCTTGGCCTCTGAGCCCAGTGCCACCTGGGGGCAGTCAGCCCCTGGAGGGACTGGAGCTGCCTCTTCCCTGGGGGGATGCCTCTGCCTGGCAATGGGTGTGAGCTGGGGGGGCTGCACCAGTGCTGGCTGCACCCTCCCTGCACGAATAGGCAAGTTTGCCCCTGCTCAGCAGTCATGGTCAAACTACGCCCAGCTGCTCATAGAGACAAGACTGCAGACAGCAACCCCGGTTCTGCATGCGGCCTGCCCTGGTGCCAGGGGCTACCTTGACTGGGACACAGGATCGCCAGCCTGCACCGGATCCTCCTCTCAGAGGCAGCATAGGCCAGGGACTGTGACTGGCCCAGAATTCCTGTCCCAGTGAGGTCATGAGAAACTTCTGTCCAGGATTCACCACCGCAGAGACAGGCGGACAACAGGACAGCATGGTGCCTTCCCAGGGCCAAGGTAAGAGATGTTATGCTAAGGTTGGATAGGCTTCTAAAATCAACTGGAAAGGATCCGTTGGTGATGACTCTGCGTTGCAGGATATCTTACAGATTGCAGATGACTTCAGGGAACTCGGAAATGTGTTGAAGAAGAAGAATGTCCAAAGTAATTGCCTCTGAGAGCCTTCCAATCCCCCGGGACAAGGAAGGCAGAAGGCAGAAGATTCTGGAAGTGAACAGCTGGCTAAGTAAGTGGCGTAAAGATTTGAGGGTCTTGGTGGATAATCATCTGATTATCCAGTGTGATGCTGTGGCCAAAAGGACTAGTGCAACCCTTGGATGCATAAACGTCTTGAGTAGGAGCAGAGAGATTATTTTACCTCTGTATCTGGCACTGCTGCGACTGTTGCAGGAATCCTGTGTCCAGTTCTGGTGTCCTCAATTGAAGAAGGATGCTGATAAATTGGAGAGGGTTCATAGAAGAGCCAAGAGAATTATGAAAGGATTAGAAAACCTGCCTTGTAGTGATAGACTCAAGGAGCTCAATCTATTTAATTTAACAAAGAGAAGGCTAAGGGGAGACTTGATCACAGTCGGTAAGTATCTACATGGGGAACAGATATTGAATAATGAGCTCTTCAGTCTAGCAGAGAAAGGATAACATGATCTAATGGCTAGAATTTGAAGCTAGATAAATTCAGACTGGAAATAAGATGTAATTTTTTAACAATGAGAGTAATTAATCACTGCAGCAATTTACCAAGGGGTGTGGTGGATTTTCTATCACTGACAACTGTTCAATCAGGGATTGGATGTTCTTCTAAAAGCTCTGCTCTATGAATGATTCTGGGGCAGTTCCATGGCCTGTGTTATACAGAGGGTCAGACTAGATCTGTGACTCTCAACCTTTCCAGACTACTGGACCCCTTCATGAGTCTGATTTGTCTTGCGTACCTCCAAGTTTCACCTCACTTTAAAACTACTTGCTTATAAAATCAGACATAGAAATACAAAAGTGTCACAGCCACTAGTACTGACAAATTGCTGGCTGTGTCATTTTTACCATATAAGTATAAAATAAATCAATTGGAATATAAATGTTGTACTTACATTTCAGTGTACAGTATATAGACCAGCATAAACAAGTTATTGTCTGTATGAAATTTTACACATACCCCTGCTTGAGAACCACTGGCCTAGATGATCACAATGGTCCCTTTGGCCTTTGGTCCACAATGGCCATGGAATCTATGATCCTAGCAGTGGCAATGTCTCTACCATTGGTGGAGGTGTCTCACACCCTTTAGCACTGGTTGGGGAGCAGGTTTTATCACACCCATTAGCTCTAGTGAGGTCTCTGCCCCATTTCCAGGGTCTCAAACCTTTTGCACTACAGGCTGCCATAGTAGTGAGCAGAGCTGGTGAAACCATTCCTGGGAAATCCCTGAGGCCGATCTCTGCAGACAGATTTGTTGTTCAGGAGGAGTCACTGCATCGTCTGTGGGAGCCCATTTCCATCCGGGGGGGTATGCAAGCTGTTCCCATCAGGTATGTTCAGGGACTGGCCCCGTCACTCACCCAGGGCTGTTTGTGCTCTCCCGCTGGATGAGTGAACGAGGAGTCACTTTCTCCTTTGGGGGGATTTTGTACCATCTGTGGGAGTCACAAGCCTTTCCCTGGGTCCCCGGTGGCTTCCTGAACAAGTGAGAACAGGCCCCAGCAACATGAGCCAACACAAGCCGACACGTCTAACCCTGTTGACATGCACTCTGACTGGTTGGCAGAACCCACCCTGGACCTGCTAGGCTGACCCAGCACATGGGGAAGGCACTTGGCCGTGCAGTGGGGCTGGGAATGCCTCATTGGTGGGGGACATTGCAGGGCGTGAGTCCCATAGGTGTCAGAGACCCAGTCATTAGTGTGACATGGAGCCCTGTCCTGGTGCTCATGCCCTCCAGTGCAGAGACTCTTCCCAGCCCATCACAAACAGAAATTGCCATGGCCCCCTCCTGTCCTCTTTAATCCAGCCTGGGATTGGGCAGGGCAGCAAACACCAGCAATGCTAAACCAGGGGATGGGGTGTGAGTTCCATAACTGAGACCCCTTTGCTGAAACATCCTGCTGGGAGCCCTTCCCTTCTGTGCCAGTGAGCTGTGGGCTCAGCAAAGACTCAGGGGAAGGGTGGCAGTCAGGACCAAGTAAGCCAGGTGCTGCCCATCTGTAGCTGTACAGCCTGAACCCAAGCATGTCAGTGTCACCTGGAAAGTGCTGGGAGCAGGGCAGGTTATGGAGCCCGTCACATCAATGGCCTGTGGGATGGGGCGTGGCCACATGTGGAGCTACTCCAGATAGCCATTTCTCTTTGAATTCACCCTGCCACTAGCTGAATCAACTGTCCAGTGCAGGCAAGCGCCTCATGGCTGCGTGGCTCTCTGGGCTTTGCTGGGGTGTTCCTGGAAGCCCAAGTGGAAGCAGACACATTTTCTAAAGTGGCCACTGAGATGGGGGTGCTTCAGGATCTGGGCACCTACGCTGAGACACTGTAAAGTCTGGCTAAACACGGCAACCAGGATCAGTGGCCACGGGTGGAAACATAGTCCTTGCAGTGTGGCAGTTTGGAGCAACAGCAGCCGCTGGATGCTGCGCATCGTGGGGAGCAGCTGCACTGATGTGATTTTTACATATGGTCAAATATTTATAACAAAACAATTTGTGGATAATTAATTCAGCGACTGATGGCAAAGCTCCTCTGATTTATTCCACGAGTGCCAACTACTCATGGGCGAAGAGTGGGCAAGTGTGTTCATAAATCGTTCATCATCTAGTGACGAAAACATCATCAAATAAACTTGGCCTGAATGCTCTCCAGCCAGCAGGAATGCTAGTGACTGTACGGAACACTGGGACATGGGCACCAAGAAAACCACATGGAAACTCCCCGCAAACCACAGGATTGTCAGGAAGCTTAGAGAGACGGAAGCACAGGCATGGGCAGTGTGACAACAGAGGAAATAGCAGTCCAGTCCTTGCCCACTTCAGTTAATCGATATCAGACCAAGATCAGAGTCTCCACACAAGGGGGCTGCCCCAGCTTAACTGAGGCAATTTCTAAGCCAATTTAGCTCAATTGGTGCAGTTTTCTCCTGGAGCCAAGGCCACGGTGGGGCTCACGGTGGGGCTCTCTGAACCTGCAGGATGCTCTGGGGAAGAGCTCTTGGGCCATTGTGGATCCCCAGGCCTGTAAGGTTGGGAAGCCAAAAGCAAGTGTCCAGTAGAGGCCGAGTGCGCCAGACGAGCATTGGCAAAATGATGATGTTGGGGCCAGATTGCTAGCCGGGTAAGCTACCGACGCTCCACTGAAGGGAATACTACTGATGTCAGTAGGGCCTATCAGCTCACCCCAGCAGAGGATCTGGCCCAGAAAATGGGCCTCATTCTCCCCTGCTCTACACCATCAATGTCACTCAGAGCTGTGCAAACCCCGCATTCTGATTCAGGGGGTGTTACAGCCACACTGCACCCACTGCACCCACTCTGCCTGGCTGCCAATGGTGGCCACACAGCCAGGCCCAAGGACACCAGCTTGGCCATTATCTGGCTCCTGGAATCATGCAATGCCCCCCTGACCCCTTGAGGGGCACCTTCCCCCAGCCCGGCAGGGGATGGACTGCAGCGTGGGGTTACCAAAGGTGGATCATGTCAGATTAACCTGATCTCTTTCTTTGAGAAGATAACTGACTGTTTAGATAAGGGAAATGCAGTAGATCTAATACACTGGGACTTCAGTAGAGCTTTTGACATGGTACCACATGGGAAGCAATTAGATAAATTAGAAACGATGGGGATCAGTACAAGAATAGTAAGGTGGGTGAGGAACCGGCTAAAGGGGAGAAGGCAACAAGTTACACCGAAAGGTGAACTATCAGGCAGGAGGGAGGTTACTAGTGGAGTTCCTCAAGGATCGGTCTCGGGACCAATGTTATTCAACATTTTCATTAATGACCTTGGCACAAACAGTAGGAGCATGCTAATGCAATTTACTGACAATACAAAGTTTTTTAGAGGCATTGTCAAGTACAGAGGAGGATCAGAATATTACACAGGAAGCTCTAGGTGACCTTGGAGACTGAAGTGACAGAAATAGGATGAAATTCAGTCAGACAAATTCCCAGGTCGTGCACTTCAAGTCTAATAATAAGAATTTCTGCAGTAAGTTGTGGGATCAGCAGATGGAAGCAACAGAGGAGGAGAGAGACTTGAGTGTGAAATTCAATCACAGGATGACCATGAGCCACCAGTATGATGTGACTGTGAAAAAGACAAGTCTGATCCTAGGCTATATTAGGTGAGGCACTTCCAGTAGAGCTAGAGAATCATCAATGCCATTGTACCAGGAACTGGGAAGACCTTGTTTGGAATACCGGGTACATTCTAGTGACCCATGTTCAAGAAGATGAATTCAAACTGGAGGAGATGCAGAGAAGGGCTGCACAGCTAGGCAGGGGAATGGGGGTCCTAGCTTATGAGAGGAGACTGGATGAGCTTGTCTTGGCTAGCCTAGCAAAATGAAGGCTGAGTGGGGATCTGACTGCTCTCTGTAAATCCACTGGGGGGTAAACACCAGAGAGGGTGATGAGCTAGTGAAGCTAAAGACCAGTGCTGGCACCAGAACAAATACATTGGCCATGACCCAATTCAGGCTGGAAATGAGAAGGTTTCCAACCATCAGAGATTCTGGAACAGCTTCAGCTGGCCACCTGCAGAGGTCAGGAACATAGGCGCTGACTCCGTGGGTGCTCCGGGGCTGGAGCACCCACGGGGAAAAATTAGTGAGTGTTCTGCACCCACTGGCAGCCAAGCTCTCCCTCCTCTTCCCCCCTCCCCGAGTGCATCGCATCCCTGCTCCTCCGCCTACCTCCCAGTGCTTCCCCCTAACCGCCGCCAAACAGGTCGGGGGGGGGAGCGGAAACGTGGCGCACTCAGGGGAGGACCCACCCCAGACCCCGCCCCCACTCCATCCCTTCCCCCAAGCTCCAACCCCTCCCCCCACCTCTTCAGCCCCGCTCCTCTCCCTCCTGCCAGCTGGTGAACAGCTGATCGCAGAGGGTGGGAGGGCTGAGGGGGAGAGGGCTGCCGGTGGGTGCTGAGCACCCACTATTTTTTTTCCATGGGTGCTCCAGCCACGGAGCACCCACGGAGTCGGCGCCTATGCTCACAGGCTCAGGGTCTGACTGACAGCCATGGGTGGGGTCAGGAAGGAATTTCCCCCCAGATCAGATTGGCTGCGGCCGTGGCAGTTTTTCATCTTCTTCTGTAGCATGTGGGTGTGGGTCACTGGCCAAGATTATCTGGGTAAAGCTAATTTAACCATTTCCCTGCCATTGTGGGGCCTCGAGCACTGGTGCGCCTCGATCCCTCCTATTCTCTTCCTGTGCTCTGTAACGTCTCCTGGGTGCTGTAACATTTTGGTCTAATTTTGGTTGCTGGGTTTAGTGTGCAGCTGCTGGCTGGTGTTGGTGGCTTGGTGATCTCTTCTGGCTTTAAACTCTATGGCTCCATGAGCCATCTAGCTCTGGGCACTGTGCTACCCCCTTCAACATCCAGCCAGAAGGGGGTGCTGTAACCCCAGTGGTGCAGGGAATGGCAGCACCATCCTGACGCCAGACGGGAACAGGCTGGGGAGGGACTTGGGGCTGCATGAGGGCAGGAGCCGGGGCTGGAGGCAGCAGCCTGGCAGCGGCAGGGGGATTTTGGGAGCAGGGCCCTGAGAGCAGGGCAGGGCATGGCATCAGCCTGGCAGGGAGTGGGGGGCAGGGGCAACCCAGCAGCAGGATGGGACAGGGAGCCCCACACTGCACATGCGCAGCAGGAGTGTTTGGATGGACCCTGCTTAGCCCATGCCCAGAAGAGCTGAGCTCCAGCTAGGGGCTGCAGGATGGGCGTTGCTGGCCTGTGGGACAGCGGTGGGCCGGGGGCTCTCCCTGTCACTTGTGTTATGGACTCACAGGATTTGTGCTCTCTCTCGGCTCCGTATGGTCCCTGAGAGAAACCCCCTTCGGGTCGACAGCCCTTCTCGGAGGTTCACTCTCTCTCGGGGGTTAACCTGTAGTAGGGTTACCATACGTCCGGTTTTTCCCGGACGTGTCCGGCTTTTTGGTAATCAAACCCCCGTCTGGGGGGAATTGCCAAAAAGCCGAACATGTCTGGGAAAAATACTGCTGGACGGGCACTTCCCCTCCCGTGGCTGCTGTGCTCCTCCCCTGACTCTTCAGCTCTGTTTAAAGCCGAGCTGCCCGAGTGCTACCGGCTTCGGGCAGCCCCCATGCCTCCGGACCCTGCGCCACTGGCCGGGCACTTCCCCTCCTGGGCTCCGGGGGAGTAGGGTCCAGAGGCATGGGGGCTGCCCGAAGCCGGTAGCACTCGGGCAGCTCGGCTCTTAAACAGAGCCG
>NC_048305.1:38857940-38897772 GCF_013100865.1 Trachemys scripta elegans
AGCCAGCAGGACGGAACATGGCCCCAGGACCCACTAGAGGGGAGGAGCAGAGCCACCACGGCCAGAGGCTCTGCTCCTCCCCTGACTCTTCGGCTCTGTTTAAGGCGCTACCGGCTTTGGGCAGCCCCCATGCCTCCGGACCCTGCGCCGCCGGAGCCCAGGAGGGGAAGTGCCCGGCCGGTGGCTGGGGTCCGGAGGCAAGGGGGTTGCCTGAAGCCCATAGCGCTCGGGCAGCTCGGCTCTTAAACAGAGCCGAAGAGTCAGGGGAGGAGAGAGCAGCCACGGGAGGGGAAGTGCCCGGCCAGCATTTTCCTGGACATGTTCGGCTTTTTGGCAGTTCCCCCCGGACGGGGGTTTGATTGCCGAAAAGCCGGACATGTCCGGCAAAAAAACGGACATATGGTAACCCTAGCCAGGGTTGCATTCTCTCCTGCTTGGTCCTATGGGGTTTCAAGCTGCGTACCCTCCCGCGGGGCCAGGGATCCTGTTCCCTTCTGCCAGCTCTAGCGGGGCATCGGGCCACGTTCTCTCCTCCCGCTCTAGTGGGTCCTGGGGCCATGTTCCGTCCTGCTGGCTCTAGTGGGGTCTGGGGCCGCGTTCCCTCCTGCTGGCTCCCATGGAGAAAGAGGCAGCGTTACCTGCTGCCGGTTCTAGCAGGCCCTGGGGCCACATTCCCTCCTGCCAGTTCTAGCGGGATCTGGGCCACGTTCCCTCTTGCCGGCTCTAGCAGGGCCAGAGGCAGCGCTCCCTCCTGCCGGCTCCCACAGGCCCTGGGGCCGCATTCTCTCCTGCTGGCTCCCATGGGGTCTGGGGCTGTGTTCCTTCCTGATGGCTCTAGTGTGGCTTGGGGCCATGTTCCTGCCTGATGGTTCCCATGGGGCCAGAGGCTGCGCTCCCTTCTACCAGCTCTAGCAGGGCCTGGGGCCACATTCTCTTCTGCTGGCTCCCATGCAGGGCCAGGGGCCGCATTCCCTCCTGCTGGCCCCACAGAGCCTGAGGCCACATTCCCTCCTGCCGGTTCTAGCGGGGTCTGGGCCACGTTCCCTCCTGCCGGTTCCCGCGGGGCCAGGGGCCGCATTCCCTTCTGCCAGCTGCCGCAGGGCCAGGGGTCACGTTCCCTCCTGCCAGCTCCTGCAGGGCCTGGGGCCGCGTTCCCTCCTGCCAGCTCCTGCAGGGCCTGGGGCCGCGTTCCCTCCTGGTGGCTCCTAGGGGCCGTGGGGACATGTCGCCGCTTCCGGGAGCTGCCTGAGATCAGCACCGCCCAGAGCTTACACCCCAAATCCCTTCCTGCACCCCAACCACCTACCCCAGCCCGGTGCCCCCTCCGACACCCAAACCCGCTCCTGGAGCCCCACCCTGCACCCCATTCCTGCATCCCAACCTCCTAACCCAGTTCTGAGCACCCTCCCGCACCCAAACTCCCTCCCAGTGCCTACACCCC
Organism: Trachemys scripta elegans; assembly: GCF_013100865.1. Classification (NCBI taxonomy): domain Eukaryota; kingdom Metazoa; phylum Chordata; order Testudines; family Emydidae; genus Trachemys; species Trachemys scripta. The sequence goes on from NC_048305.1 coordinate 38,859,382, forward strand.
CATCCCCTCCCATACCCCAACCCCCTGCCCCAGCCCTGAGCCACCTCCAGCACCCAAACTCCATCCCAGAGCCTGCACCCCTTCCTGCATCCCCAAATCCCTCATCCCCAGCCCCAGACCAGAGACCACACCCTCAGCCAGAGCCCTCACCCCCACCGCACCCCAACCCTCTGCCACAGACCAGAGCCTCCCTCCGCACCCTGAACCCCTCATTTCTGGCCCCACCCCAAAGCCTGCACTCACAGCCCACAACCTGTACCCCTTCCCTATCTACTTGCCCCAGCCCGAAGCCCCCTCCCACATTCAAAACCCCTCATTTCTGGCTGCAGCCCACAGCCCGCACCCACAGCCAGAGCCCTCACCCCCTCCCACACCCCAACCCACTGCCCAGCCCGGTGAAAATGAGTGAGTGAGCAGAGGGTCAGGGAGAGCAATCAATGGAGGGGGGTTGGAGTGAGCAGGGGGGGGGCAGGGCCTCGGGAAGGGGCAGGGGGCGGGGCAAGGATGTTTGGTTTTCTGCAGTCGGAAAGTTGGCAGCCCTACCTGGGGGTGACAGTGCTGGAGGGCTCCTCAGGGCTGGTCGCTGTTCTTCCGTTTGTAGTTTATGGAGGGGGAGTTCCACACACAGCCCTGAGCCCATCTTGTCTTGGATGCAGGCCCCAGGGCAAGGCATCCCACCCCCACCATTGGCACTGCAGGAGGCAGCTCCCTGGGAGCAGCCAGGAGCAAATCGCAGGATGTATATTACATAAGCGCCTTAGCAACCCACAGAACTTGCCCTGCATAACAAGGAGAGAACAGCCACTCTGGAGCACCCGCCACTCAGCTGGGTGCAGGGCTGGAGAGCAGCTGCTGGCACTGGAGCCATGTCAGCCAGTGACAGGGACGAGAGAATTCACTGCATCCCCTGGCACTAGCAGACTGGATCCCCTGCACCCCTTGGGCACCCCATGCCGGAAGAAGCCCAGGCCACTGGCAGAGCAGGCCAGGCCGGGCAGCACAAGCTGCAGTGGATCCAGGCAGGCAGCGTGGGTATATCAGTGCCTAAGCCCTGCAGTGGGCCATCACTCAGGCCTCATGCACTCAGGGTAGCCTCTGCTTCTCTCAGCCCCTCTGTCCAGCTAGCAAAGCAGGAGGGAGTGGGATGGAGCAGGGGTGGGGGGGATGGAGTATGATGAGGGATGGATCCACCACCACAGGGGGGCTCTGTGCCCCAGGAGAAGTCACTACAGAACCAGCCTGGGCCCTGCCCCTCCTGCCGCAGGACTTCCCTGCCCTTCCACCGTGCCCAGGACCAGTGCTGCTCACTCCACAGTCAGATTCAAACGTTTGGGCTTTGCTTTCTCTGCTGTCTAGTGTGAGCCCTGGATCAAGTAGGGGCCCTGGCCCAGACCTATGGAGGTCCTTCTGCATGAGCCCCAACCTGACTGGGGGCCCTGGGCCCAGATCCAAGGGGGGGCCCTGCCATGATTCAAGGGGATCCCTGCAGCCTGGGCCTGGCTCAGAAGGGGGAGCCCAGGGGTGGGGAAGTTTCAGCCCCTCAAGAGGGAGCAGGGCTCTCTCCTGCCTGGGCTGCAGGATCATACGTTTCTCATCCATCTGCTCTCCTGTCACATCCCCGTCTCCCTGATTATTTTAATGAGGATAATGATTCACACCTGGGCAATTCAAACCCGCTAACAATAACAATTTTAATTAGTTTCCACTACAAATCTGAAATGTCGTCATTAACATTTAAAATGCCTGCAACTGGCAGCTCCCTGCAAAGCAGAGCATGGGTGGGCCTACGGGGTGGAGGGGAACTGGGTTGGGCGGGCCAGGAGTAGTGGATTGAACTGGACTAGACAGGTGGGGGTGGAACTGGGATGGGTGGCCAGGGGTCAGGGTGGAACTGGGGCAGGTGGATCATCTGTGGGGCTGGGGAGACTGGAATAGGCCAGTGGGAGGGAGTGGAATGGGGGCAGGCAGATGGGCCTGCTGTGAAGAGGGACACATAACCTCTGTCATGTGCCATGGCTTTGCAAACCCCTCTCCTTGTGCCCCCCTTACCACCACCTCAATTTTAACCCAGCTCCCAGGCAGACCAGCAGCGAGGGGAAATAGCTGTGAAGCAGGGTGCCTGGTGACTAGGTTACCCCAGCGAGGGATGGGCAGGCAGGGCCTGTCCAGGGTGCAACGAGACGAGTGAACGGGCCAGCTGGGCGTTTGGCTGGCGCTGGCTCTTTCCACATCACTCACAGATCAATAATGGTCCATGCGAGCTGTGTGCTCAGCGCTGCAGTCAGGGGACGGTGCAAAGGGCCCTCGGGTATAGGGGCTATTTAAAGAGCTGGACGTGTCAGTTGGAGGCTGGTTATAATTTCACACAGCTCTCTCTGGACCTTTTAATGCTGTACAAGGCTGCAGGCAAGAGGCAGGCTGCAGTGTGAGATCAGGGCCATCAGGGACACTGGGAACCAGCAACACACACAGGCACACTCATTGACAGACACACACACACGGGCACACTCACTGACACACACACACCCATGCACAGACACACATAGAGACAGACATAGATGCACACATGCACAAACACACACACACACTGACACATATGTGCACAGACACACGCACAACGGCTGTTCTGCCTACTACTTCTCATGGGAAAGTCCTAGTGGCCAATTGCAAGGGGCACCTCGAGCCAGGGAAAAGTTGGCTAAGACCTTCCGCCTGTACCGAGTCATCCAGAGCCCTCACTTATCCTAGCATCGCTCTGGGGCATTTTGGGGTCAGCACTGACTGTGTGGGGAGAACTCCTCCTGGTGAGCTCCTTGCAACACAGCTCCCCCTAGCACCATGTTGGGACACTGGAGCCAGCACTGACTGTATGGGGAGAGCACCCCCATAGAGCCCCCAACACACTGCCTACAGCACTCTGAAGACATTCCCAGGCAAGCATTGCCCTGCTCCAACCCCGCTTTGTTTCCGAACTCTGAGTAGGGAGACAAAGGGTTCTCTGCTGCTGAGACAGCCAGCCCTATGCAGGGTAAGACACAGATATAGTTAGGGCCGGTGCAAGGAAGTTTCGCGCTCTAGGCGAAACTTCCACCTTGCGCCCCCCCCCCCCCCCCGCCCCCCGGGCCCCCCCCCCCCCCCCCGCGGCAGCTCCCCCCCTACCCTGAGGTGCCCCCCCCACGGCAGCTCCCCCAGGGAGCCGTGCGACAGCTCCCCACCTCAGCTCACCTCTGCTCCACCTCCTCCCCGAGCATGCCGCCCCCGCTCTAATTCTCCTGCCCTCCCAGGCTTGTGGCACCAAACAGCTGATTGGCGCTGCAAGCCTGGGAGGCGGGAGAAGTGGAGTGGCCGCTGTGCTGGGAGAGGGAGTCTGAGCCACACGTGTCAGCAGCTCCCTCCCACTCAGTGCAGAGAGGGCCTGGGGTGAGGGGGCTCAACAGATGGCCTCTTGGTTGCCCTGGCGTCTGTGTGTGGGTCCCGGCCTGCAGGTGCACAGAGAGCAGGCACTCAGAGCCCTGCAACAGAGTCTGACACAGCCCCTCAGAGCTCTCCCCACTGGGTTTCTCTCCTCTCCCCACTGTGAAGAGTCAAGTGTTGGGAGAGAGGAGAAAGGGCAAGGGGCTTCCTGGGCTGCCACTCCAGCAGTGCACAGGATTCTGTGCTCAGCCCAGTGCTACTAGCTGGGGGCAGGGGCAGGATCTGCCACAGAGGCATGCTCAGCCACAAGACTTGTTTGATATCTTGATTTGACTGGTCTCCCTCCCCATTCCTGGTCTTTACCATCACATCCTGGCCAGGCTCGGAATTCCTCTCCAGAACCAGCCACAGTCTATCCAACAAAGGGGCTCCTTATTCATCCCCAGAGCAGCAGTAATGGGGGAAGGGAGCTGGGCTCGAGGAAAGGATGTAATTATCCAAAAACTAGCAGTAACAGCCCAAGGAATTCCTAGAGTTTAAGGCCAGAAGAGACTTCAACTAACATGTAATGTTTATCTTAAAAGGTGTTCAAACATGTTAAGCTATAGAAATGCTTTATCAGGGCACCAAACAACCTTAACTCTGCCCTGGAGACACCATGCAATAGCCATACAGTCATGTTTGGTGCATGTTAGTACTTGTGGACCCAGGTAGAGTAAACCAATTTTTAAAGCCTTTGGACTTTTTTATCCTGATTTTTCCTCAGGGCATCACTGCAGGACAGAGTTCAGTGGTTTAGGTGCATTTCCATTGCTTAACTTGACTAGGTTTCTTTTCATTTAACCTTAACTCTGAATTCCCTGCCCTTGTGATGCACATTTCTGGAGTAACTCCTATTGCGCTGTAAGGTAGGTTACTGCTATGTGCTCTCCACATTCACTACAGCAAAACTTCCCTTTTAAAAATGTACTACCCATTTCCCCCATGACCAGTAAACAAGCCGCTCAGAGAATACTCTTGAGGGCTATTGCAAAGGGGCTGAAGGTCTGTAGAACCAACCTGAACAGTTTATTTTAGCTTTTAGGGGCACATTGTCCATCACACTCTCTGCTGTCCCAGAGCAGCTAGCAGAGACAGGACACTTGTGCTGCATCTACAGCTCTCTGTGTAGCCAGAGCAATGGAAGGTAGCTGGGGTCCACACCTGTCTTCCCTGGCTGCTGACCTCTGCGTTGCCCTGCTCACACCCCTGCTGATTTGCCCCTCCCTCCTGGCCTCTACGTTCACAGCATGTGTGCCCACCACACGCACATGCACTGCCTTCTGCCCAAATGGCCTCCTGCTGTGTTCCCGATGGGTGTGACTCCAAGCTGCCCTCGGTGAGTGCGGCACTCTCCCATGCCAGAAGGAGGCTGAGAGGAACTCTGTGAAGGGCAGGTGAATGGCTGCAGTGGCCATCTTTGCTAAGCGCGGACCGTGACATCAATTCCATTGAGAGTCATAGGACATGTCAGCCATCTGGAAAGAGGGCAGTACTCTTTGGCTGTCTGGCTGGCAAAGCAGTGTACTGTGCTGGCCACACTGCCACCATCTCTGCAGATCCTGGTCCAGCTCCTGGGACTGGGGCAAACTCCCTCTGATTGGCTGCCTGCCCCACTGCCTGCCTCTGGGGGTGCAGAAGACAGGCAGAACTCCCTGCCCTCGCCAGGAGCTATAGGGACTTTGGGGTGAGGGAGGGGGGGAACAGCTGACACAAGAAGTGGGGAGGGAGCAGAAACTGCCCAGCAGCTCAGGGCAGCCCTGGCCCCTCCTTCCCTCCTGTGGGCAATGGGTCAATCTGCTTCCTGCTCCTCCACCCTCCTCGCCCCCCCACCCCTGCAGCCCCGACCTGGGAAAGGGGAATGGGGCGAAGGGCCCCTGAAGCTGCAGGTGCAGCAGAGCTGGGGCTGGGGGGTGGATGAATTAGCCTGGGGGCTGGGGAGAACCCAGATGCTGTGCTCCACCTGGCAGCATAAGGGCCCCCACAGCGGGGACAGACCCCCTCCCTGGATAAATGTCACCCACACACCAGGGCAAGGGGAGGCTGGGTCAATAATCAAAACCCAGAGCAAAACCATGGGATCATCTTTATAAAAATCTCATGATTTTGGACCCATTAGCAAAGGAAAGAAAAGGTCACATGAAGAAGTCGCTGGCCAGCAGAGTTAAGTACAGTAAGGAGTTTTTTAAGATATTAGGAACAAAAGGAACACTAACAATGGCATTGGTGCATTACTAGATGGAAATCATAGAATTATCTATAATAATTCAGAAAAGGCAGAAGTGTCCAATTTCTGTTCTGTGTTTGGGAAAAAACAGGTGATGCAGCCTTATTATATGATAACACTCTTCCCATTGCACTAGTATCTCTGGAGGATGATAAACAGCAGCAACTAAAGTTAAACATGTGTAAAGCAGCAGGTCCAGTAACTTGCATCCAAGAGTTTTAAAAGAGCCATCTGAAGAGCTCAATGGAACATGTTGATTTTCAGTAATCCCTGGATCACTGGGGAAGTTCCAGAAGACTGGAAGAAAGCTAATGTTGTGCCAACATTTAAAAGGGTAAATGGGGCGAGTTGGGTAATTATAGGCCTGTCACCCTGACATCGAGCCTGGGCAAAATAATGAAACCGCAGATATTTGATTTGATTAATAAAGAATTAAAGGAGCATAATATAATTAATGCCAGTCAACATGGGTTTATGAGCAATCAATTTTTTGATGAGAATACAAATTTGATTGATGAAGGTAGTAGTGTTGATGCAATAGGATCCTGTAAGGAGTTTGACTTGGTACTACATGACATTTTGATAAAAAATACTAGACTGACACAAAATCAACATGGCACACATTAAATGGATTAAAAGCCGGCTAACTGATAGATCTCTAAATGTAACTGTAAACAGGGAATCATCATTGAATGGGTGTGTTTCTAGTGGGGTCCCACAGGGATTAGTTCTTGGTCCAATGTTATTTAATATTTTTATCAATGACGTGGAAGGAAGCATGAAATCATCACAGATAAAATTTGTAGATGACACAAAGACAGAGGGAGTGGTACAGGACACGTCAGTGATACAGAGCGATCTGGATCCCTTGGGAAACTGCGCACAAACAAATAATCTGTGTTCTAATGTGGCTAAATGTAACTGTGTCCATCTAGGAACAAACAGTGCAGGCCATGAAGCTAGTTAACCATTGGAATAGTTACCAAGGGTCAGGAATTCACCATCAGCGGGAATTTTTAACTCAGGATTGGATATTTTTCTGAAGGATCTGCCCTGGTTCAAACAGGAATTAATTCAGGCCGGTTCAATCAGGAATTGATTCTGGCCTGTGCTGTATGGGAAGTCATCAGACAGAGGGCCACAATGGTCCATTCCAGCCCTGGCCTGGGAATAAAAGCGCCCTGGCTGCGTGAGGAACTACAGGGCTGGGCCCCATGGGCTGGGCATGTTCATCACTCTCTGCTGCAGGAGAGGTGATAAGCAGCTGTGGGGGCAGGTGCTGGGCAGCGCTAGGCGGTGGTGGGTCGGGCAGTGCTGGGGGTGGATGCTGGGCAGCACTGGGGAGTGGTGGGTCGGGTAGTGCTGGGGGGGGGGGGGGGCGGGGCACCCCGGGGGGGGGGTGGGTCGGGCAGGGCGGGGGGGGGATGCTGGGCAGCGCTGGGGGGTGGTGGGTCGGGCAGTGCTGGGGGGTGGATGCTGGGCAGCACTGCGGGCAGTGGGTTGGGCAGGGCTGGGGGACGGTGGGCTGGCTCCACTTCAGTGAGAGCCTGGGCCTGGCCCTGCTGGCCTGGGGTCTGCATGAGCAGCGGGTGCTGGTGGGCTCTCATGCTGGACCATGCTCTGGAGATGGGACCTCAGCTCTTCCTGCAGTGTACACCCTCCCCTCAGCTCTGGGCTCTGCCATCCCTGCCTGAGGTAAGGGAGGGGTCCCCTGGAGAGCGCAGGGCTCCCCTTCTTAGGGCCTCCTCCAGTGCACCAGGGCCATTGCAGCAGGTGGCCGTGTGCCTACCGGACCAGCTGCCAGGAGCTGGTGCCATGCTGCTGTGGTTCTTCTCCCTCCAGCTCTTTGCCAGGTAGAGCGCAGGGTGCCACCCAAGGACCCAGAGAAAAGGGGGAAATGCCAGGGGCAGTCTGCTTTGGAAAAGCGCCCCCTTCCTGCAGCCAGATGCCATGCCCCGAGCTCCAGGGCCGCCAGTGGTAGTGGGGTCGCAGGCTGTCCTGTAGCGGTGAGCTCGGGTCTCCCAGGGACGGAGGACATCGCTGGGAGCGGTATTCTCTGAATGCAGGAAACAGCCTGGAGTAAACCACGCACATGGCCCATAAATGCCTTCTGCCCACCAGGATCCAGATGCAGGTGCAATCCTTCTTCCACATCAGTGCCAGCCCTTCCAGCCTCTGCATGGCTCTCTCTGCCTGCCCGACTTCCTGGGCTGCTGCGGCCCGTTCCCAGCTCAGCTAGGCACTGTGTCATCCGAGGAGGCCCCAGCAGTGTCTGGCACTGGTGTGGTGCTTGGCCAGTCCCAGAAAGTCCTCACCATCCTTGCCCAGCTGAGCTATGGGTAGGCTGCTGCACACAGAGAATCTCAGAGGGCTGTGCAGGGTGGCCACAGGACAGATAGATGGGGGCTGTGTGGGGACAGGGCAGTGGGTGAGGTGCCCACTGAGGGGGCCAGAGGCTGTAATGCTGAGTGCAGGGAGCCAGGAAGAGATGGCCAGGAGCAGAGTGTCCTGGAATTTCACCAGGGCTGACCCAGTCTCACTGGGGATTGGGCTCCAGCCCTTCCCAAATCCAAAGCTCGGCATCAGGTTGGGCAGGTTCCCTGGGCGCAAGCAGGCGGGCGGGCCGGGAGCTGCAGGGGCAGGGAACCATGTAGGACTACTGCACACTCTCCCCACCTCCCCTCGGAGCAGCACCGGCTGTTGTCTGAGTGTAAACAAGGTATTTAATATGCAGACGAGCTCATTAGCATCTCCTGGTTTCAGCAGCGCTGTGTCTGCAGCTGGACTCGCGGGACGTGTCACAGGAAATCTCTACACACAACTTTTAATTACAGACAAATGGGTGGACACATTGTCGTTAACAGCTCTGGGTGCTTCCTGCCAGTCTGGCTCAGCTCCCACTGCCAGCTTCACCTGGACGGGCAGAGGCATCAGCCCGCCACTGCCTGAGCCACAGGCTGCTAGAGAGGAGTGTGTGTGGAGCCAAAGGAAGAGCAGGGCTTAGGGTTGCCAGGCATCTGGTTTTTGACCAGAATGCCCGGATGAAAAGGGACTCTGGCGGCTCCGGTCGGCACCATCAACCAGGCCATTAAAAGTCCGGTAGGGGGCGCAGTGGGGGCCTGCAGCTAAGGCAGGCTCCCTGCCTGCCCTAGCTCTGCGAGGATCCAAGAAGTGGCCGCCAGGTCCCTGCAACCTTAGGCGCATGGGCAGCCAGGGAGGCTCTGTGTGCTGCTCCTGCCCGGAGTGCTGGCTCTGCAGCCTCCATTGGCTGGGAACCGCAACTAATGGAAGCTGTGGGGATTAGCAGGAGCAGGCATGAGCAGGGCTGGGGATGACGCCCTGGTCTTCCTGGGCAGGGGCAAAGCAGGCAGGCCTGGCAGGAGCTGCTGGCCCCATGCTGCTCACAGAGTGTACAGGGCACATGGTTGTGGTACCACCCTGCTCGGGGGCTGGCCTAATTCGCCTTCAGCGCTATCCCTGCACAGTCCGATGTGCCATCCCTGCCAGACTCCCCCATGTGCCAGGCTGAAGGCCAGTCATAGAAAGTCTGGAGGTGGAATTGCTTCCAGGCTCTCAGCCCTCCAGGCTCAGGCATCTGCCAGCCAGCAGAAGGAGCTCATGCTACTTGGCGCTGGTCCTGATGCTGCGGGGTGGATGTCAGGGGAGCACAGACAGCAGAGTCATGCTGCCTTTGGGCAGTGGAGCAGGGTAGGGGTGAGGGGCCAGCCCTCACATTGCCATGGCTCTGCGCTGGCATTGCTGGGCTCCTTGGCACAGGGAGCTAGTGCAGCCACCACCATTGTCCTCCAGTTAACCCCCTGGGGCAAGAGTTGCAATCCCAGCATCCCATCAGAGTCACGCTAGTGTCCCTGGGTCCGCACGCCCACACCAGTGTCATGGGTGACCTGCCAAGGGCTCCCTCCTTGGGAGGCTTGTGCCTTGGCATCTCTGCTGGCAGGCACGGTGTGGGGGTTCAGTCTGGGCTGATCTGGCTGTGGAGGGGTACTAGGAGCTGGGTGGTGATTGGGCACTCACTTTGCCCACTCATAGGCAGGTTAGGGGCAGCATCCCAAGCACAGACATCCCATGGCAGGATGCTCCTTAAACCCATGTGAACAAACCCAAACACAACCTCAGAGCATAGCACATTGAAGGGCCAGTGTTGGGGCAGCCAGGCCCGAGAATGCCCCCCTGAGGGCTTCTGCCATGTCCTCACCCCCCACCCCCCGATCTCCACTCGCCAGGGGGCTCCACCTGCCCAGAATGCAGAGACCCCAACTCAGCTCCCTCAGCCAACAGAGCCAAGCAAAGATGGGCCCAGCCCAGAACTCCCCCACCAGGTCCCTGGCAGGGACGAGGCAGACACTGCCTTGTCAGAACGGAGGGCCAGGCCGTGAGCAGCCAGGGCCGAGGGGGACTCCAGGTGTGAGCCTCCCAAGAGTGGGGACAGCTGCTGAGTTGGGGCTCATCTCCCCCCATGTACATCCTCCACCTAAGTCGGGTATCAGAGCCATTGGGATGACCCCACAATTCAGGGGCACAGGCTGCTGAGAAACAGGGACTCTCTGCACTGAATGGGACCCTCACCATGTGCCTCCTGGACTCCAGGCTGCATAACACTGGCTTTGCTGAGCCTCCCGAGAGCTGCCTCAGCTCCCCCATTCACAGCTGCCACGGAAAGGGAGCCAGTCAGAGTGCCCAGGCTCCAGCGGCTTGGGGGCACCTGGCTGGTATTGCTTGGCCAGTGTGATTGAGATCCCTTTGTGTCATGCTGCCCCTTCCGCCACCAACCTCCCTGGGGCCCTGCTCTCCCCACTTCAGCATTTCTTCCCTTCTCTTCCCCACTCTCAGTTCTTTCCTTCATCTTCTCTGGGCTGCTGCAGCCCCTTGGAGCCTCTGTCATTTTGTGCTTACCTAAAATCCAATAGAAACTTGTAACTGAAAAAAGAATTGGTAGGGCAGCTCTGCAGCCAACTGCCAGCTGGGGAGCAGCTAGAGCCCTGCCTGTGCCAGGACCTGCTTGTTATTTGGTGAAAGAACCATCATCCCAAGCCTTTTCCAGGCATGCGCTGTTCATCTATCACAGTAGTCAAGAGCCAGTTAGCCAATGAGGGAACAGAAAGTCTAGCATGTGACCAAGGTGAGCACTCATGCCGTCCATCGAGGACCGCACATTACCAAAGGGATCCCATACCATGCCAGGCTGGCATGATCCAGCCAGTGAATACAATGTGTGCTGGTTCTGATAACGTCTGTGATCCCCTCCAGCCCGCCCCAGGCACTGCACAGACAGCTGGAGACAGGCCCGCCCCCCAGGAGCTCGGGGTGTGTGAGTGCGACAAGGAGGGCTGGGGAGCGGCAGGAAGAGGGGAGGCTGCTCAGATCTCACCGTTCCACAGCTCACTCTGCGCAGCATCTTGGAGCTGCTCCAAGTGACAAGTGTGTGGGCAAGAATGGGGCTCCAGGCACCAGCGAATCACAAACACAAGGGTAGGCATACAGCAGCTACAGGCCCCGAGTCGCTGTCCCCGCTCCAAGGGTGGGTACTCAGGATATCCAGGGCCGCCCAGAGGATTCAGGGGGCCTGGGGCAAAGCGGGGGAGCTGCGGCGCTTGTATTCACCTGGCGGTGGTCCGGGTCTTTGGCGGTATTTTGGCGGCAGGGGGCCCTTCACTCGCTCCGCGTCTTCGACAGCACTGAAGGACCAGCCGCTGAAATGCCGCCGAAGCCCCGGAGCGACTGAAGGGACCCCTGCTGCCAAAATGCCAACAAAGACCCGGACCGCCGTGGGGCCACTGCGGGGCCCGGGGCAAATTGCCCCACTTGCCCCCCCGGGCAGCCCTGAGGATATCCCCTCCCCTGTGCCATGCCCCAGAGCCCCTAGAACTTGGCACTGCTGAGTGGGTAACAGCAGCCAAGTCAGCAGCAAGGTTTCACTCAGAAAGCAGCTGCATTTCGCCACTACTAGCCTCCAAGCATCTGATCCTGGTGCTGATCCCCTTCCCAGGGAAGGCAGGCACTGACCACTCTGGCGTTCCCTGATGCGTTGCTCGCTCTGTCTACAGCAGCTTTGCCTCACACAAGGAAACTGAATTCCCAGCTATTGGTGGCTAACGCCCAGCCAGTCTGAAAAGCTCAGTTGTGTCAACGTAAGTACCTTTTACCCTGTCCAGGCAGGAGTTGTCCCCTCTAATGGAGTATTGTTCAGAGAATGCCTTTCCCCACTCTGATCACAAAGAGCAGGGACAGACTCAGTCACTGAAAGCCTGCAGGACAGCACCATGTGTGGAACTCCCTGCAGTATGTGTTGCATCCACCCTGTATCCCACTTCGACATCCCGACACTGCCTGCATGTCAGTGCTGAGAATAGGCACCTCTAGGCTGGCCTATGGAGCACCAGGGATGGAAGGTCTGCATGGTCAGAGTGTAGCTGTCTGGTCATTTGCACACTTGCTAGGGAGTGCAGAGAGTGTTGCAAGACGAGGAGGGCAGGCATGGCACTATCCTAGAGACCGTGGAGCAAACAAAAGGCCTTGTCTCCACATTGGCGCAGAGCCCAGTGAAGACCCAGCATCCGTGTGAACTGTGCAGGGTAACCAGATCCACACATGCCTGGCTCACCTGTGCAGCTCCCCAGGCAGAACTCTCAGTCCTACCAGCGTGACACCCACACATTGACGGAGTGCCAGGGACCCAAACCGGGCACTGGGGCTTGGCTGGGGCCTGGGCTGGAGTGGCTTTGACCAGCAGACCAGTTTGAATGGCTGTTCTCACAGAGTGAATTGGAGAGAAAACTGGAAAAATCAATTCCGTCATATGCACCCAAAGACAGCAGGGCTCAGGCCCTGCCCCTACAGCCTATATAGGCCTCAGCCACTTGAGTGCCTGTTGCCCCTGTCAGCCAGTGCCCAGGAGGACTTCGTCCTCCCTTGGCTAGTAGGTCACAAACCATTTGCTAGGCAGCAGCAGAACACTGGTGATCAGGGCTCCTGGGCTCTGGTCCCAGCGCTGAGAGGGGAGAGTGGCAATGGAATAACCAGCCTGCAGGGATTTTGCCATTGAGATGGGACTTTCAAAGGCGGAAGAGGTTAAGTGCCCAGCTGCTATTGATTTTCCGCTACCCTTTGAGTGTCTGAGACTCGCCCTCGCTGAAAGCCCGTCTGGCTTTGCAGCTAAGACTGGGGCCTGCTGTATCAGTGACACAGTGCTATTCCCAGTCCTCTGGAACCATGGCCTGGGGACCATTTTCAAAAGCAGGTTGGTGACTCAGGTCCCTAAGAGCCAGATTTGTAAAGATACCCAGGCGCCATACATCCAGGAGCCAGACACCCAGGGAGCCAGACATCCGGGGTGCTGGGCACCGCCATGCATTGAAAAGTCCCACTAGATCCCTAAATACTGTTACAAATTTGACCTAAAGACTCATTTTCCAAAGTGATGTAGGCCAGGCCCTCCTTAACTGCCAGCACCTCGGCTCTGCCTCAGGGCAAGTCCCACTCCCACTATTGCTTCCCAGCAGTAACCTGCCTTCCCTTTCAAGCAAGGCACCTGTGCTGCCGTTTAGAGCACTTGGCAGAGCAGAGGCAGCAGTGAGATCCCGGATGCACCCGCAGAGGTGGCTGCTTCACATGGGCACAGTAAGATGCAGTACCTGGCTGTCTGCAGAGGCGGCTGTGCTGCTCTGAGTATGCACACTCTTGGCTAAGTTTCTGTTATTCACTTTGATTCCTGCTCTTCTTATGTGGAGTCCCAGGGCTTCAATGATGCAACAGCTGAATACCTTGCCTGAAGCACTGTGATGCTATCCAAGCCCGTAAGCTATGAAAAATTGGCTCTGATTAGCACTCGCACAGCCCTCCTGAGAGCATGGAGTGTGCAGCACTCACATGTTGTTTGTACCCCACATGGCAGGTCTCCCATGGGCCGGGCTGCCTCTCACCCACCGCTTGGTTTTACTGTTTAGGTTGTTCATGATTTTTCTTTTTCGTTTAAAAGAAAAAACACCAAATCATTGAAAGACAAAAGGATTAAACAGCAAAGCGTCCCAGCAGTGGTGAGGGTGCAAGGGCAGGATGTTCTGCTAATGGGCATCTCTCACCACTACCCCTCTTCAGCCCCTCCAGGACCAAACAGGAGTGGTACAGAAACCTCTCCCACTATCTGCCTGGGAAAGGACGAGTGTACTGGGGAGCATATGTGAGATGCTATGTGACTGAAAGCATGTGAATGTGACCTTGTGCGTGTGTGTGTGACTAGGTGTATGCGTGTGTGTGACTGTGTGCATGCACCATGGGTGATTGTATGTGCATGAAAGAAAGAGACACAGTGAGGTGGTGACTGAGTGTGCCCCTGCCTGTCTGTGTCAGTTCTGTATTGCTGTAGGGCCAAGGGGTGCCAATCATGGACCAAGGCCCCATTGTGCTAGGTGCTGTACAGACAGAAAGCTTGCAATCTTGGTGTCAGAGGCGAGACAGTGGAACAAACAGATTGGAACCCAGTGAGCTAATTGCAGACACCCGAGCCATTGTCCAGGCTCCTGTTGGCCTTCCTGCAGAGCGGAGTGGTAAGGAAGGGTTTGAGGGATCAATGAGGGGGTTTGTGCAGCTCCTCCCATGTTAGGGGGCAGCATGGGAGAAAGTGCAAAGGGGCTTTCTGGAAAATCTGGCAAAGGGGTGATTTGCTTGGGGCTGGCACCATTGGCCAGAGCAGGGCTGCACAGAGGGGTGACATGGTCCAAGTGACAGGCCGGGAAAATTTTCAGGAGCATTGTGAATGGATCTGAGTGGGGGTGAGGTGGGATGTCTCCAGACCAGACAAGAGGAGGGCATGAGATGCTGAGAGCCTGGAGGAGAGAGTTAGCTGCATGGATGGAAAGGAAAGGGAGCAGCAAGGTTTAGACACAGCCTGGAGGTGAGGAGCTAGAGAGAGGGCAGAGTTGAAGATGGTGCCCAGGCTACAAGTCTGAGTGACAGGGGTATGATGATGTTCTCCTTGGGGACTGAGAAAGAACATTTGTTCCCCATGTAGGTACTTACAGACTGTGATCAAGTTCCCCCTTAACCTTCTGTTTGTTAAACTAAATAGATTGCACTCCTATGCAAGGGACATTTTCTTATCCTTTAATCATTTTTATGGCTCTTCTCTGACACCTCTCCAATTTATCAACCTCCTTCCTGAAGTGGGGACACCAGAACTGGACACAGGATTCCAGCAGTGGTCACACCAGTGCCAAATCCAGAGGTAAAATAACCTCTCTGCTCCTACTCTAGATTCCCCTGTTTATGCATCCCAGGATTGACAGCATCACAATGGCAGCTCATGTTCAGCTGATTATTCTCTATGACCCCCAAATCTTTTTCAGCCACTGCTTCCCAGGGTAGAGTCCCTCATCCTGTAACTACGACCTATCTTCTTTGTTCCCAGATGTATACCATTATATTTAGCTGTATTAAAGCTCATATTGGTTGATTGCACCCATTTTACCAAGCGATCCAGATCAGTGACCTGTCCTTTTAATTATTTACCACTCCCCCAATTTTTGTGTCATCTTCAAACCTTATTGGGCTGCGAACTGATCCCTGAGGGACCCCACTGGAAACACACCTGTCTGATGATGATTCACTGTTTACAATCACATTTTGACATCTATCAGTTAGCTGGTTTTTCATCCATTAAAATGTGTGCTGGGTTAATATTATATTTTTCTAGTTTTCTAATTAAAATGGCATGCCATACCAAGTCAAACGCCATGCAGAAGTCTAAGTATATTACATCAACACTATTACCTTTATCAACCAAACTTGTAATCTCATCAAATAAAGATATCAACTTTAGTTTGACAGGAACTATTTCCCATAATCCCATGTTGATTGGCATATTGGCACAACATTGGCTTTGTTCCAGTCTTCTGGAACTTCTCCAGTAATCCAAGATTTAGTGAAAATCAGCATTAACAGTCCAGGGAGCTCCTCAGCCAGCTCTTTTAAAACTCTGGGATGCAAGTTATCTGGACCTGCTGATTTAAAATGTCTAACTTTAGTAGCTGCTGTTTAAAATCCTCCTGAGATACTAG
Organism: Trachemys scripta elegans; assembly: GCF_013100865.1. NCBI lineage: Eukaryota > Metazoa > Chordata > Testudines > Emydidae > Trachemys > Trachemys scripta. Next base: position 38,875,135 of record NC_048305.1, read on the forward strand.
TGCAAGGGAAAGAGTGTTATCATATGATATGACTACATCATATATGGAACAGAAATATTTATCAAACACTTTTGCCTTTTCTTATTGATAGTTCCACCATTTCTATCTAGCAATGAACCAGTACCACTCCTAGGATTCTTCACTGATGTCCTACAGCTGTTTATTAACAAGCAGGAGAAACAAGAATCGGGGTAGGTTATGAGGCTGTTTCATAGGCTTTTTAAAGCTTTTAACTTATTCTGGCAGCCAGGACTCACCCTTAAATTGCTACCTGATGGAATTTGTAGAAAATCTAAGGGCATCACTGAATAATAGAAATCATAGAAATGTAGGATTGGAAAGGACCTTAACAGGTAGTCTAGTCCACTGCACTGCAGCAGGACTAAGTAGACCATCACTGACGGGTGTTTGGCTAACCAGTTCTTAAAAACCTCCAGTGACAGGATTCCACATACTCTGTAGGTAATTTGTTCCCTTGCTTAACTGTCCTGACAGTTTGGAAGTTTTTCCTAATGTTCAATGTAAATCTCCTTTGCTGCAATTTAAGCCCATTGCTTCTTGACCTGTCATCAGTGATTAAGAAGAACAATTTATCACCCTCCTTTTTGTAACAACCTTTTACATACTTGAAGACTGTTACCATGTCCCCCCTCAGTCATCTCTTCTCCAGACTAAACAAAGCCGATTTTTTTCAATCTTTCCTCATAGCTCATGTTTTCTAGACCTTTAATCATTTTTGTTGCTCTTCTCTGGACTTTCTCCAATTTGTCCACATCTTTCCTGAAATGTGGTGCCCAGAACTGGACACAGTACTCCAGTTGAGGCCTAATCAGCACTGAGCAGAGTGGAAGAATTACTTCTCGTGTCTTGCTTACAACACTCCTGCTAATACATCCCTGAATGATATTTGCTCTTTTTGCAACAGTGTTACACTGTTGACTCATATTTAGCTTGTGGTCCACTATAACCCCCAGATCTCTTTCCACAGTACTCCTTCCTAGGCAGTTATTTCCCATTTTGTATTTGTGCAACTGATTGTTCTTTCCTACGTAGATTACTTTGCATTTGTCCTTATTAAATTTCATCCTATTTACTTCAGACCATTTCTCCAGTTTGTCCGGATCATTTTGAATTTTAATCCTTTCCTCCAAAGCAGGGGTTCTCAACCTTCTTCTTTCTTTCTCCAGATAAAAGCCAGGACCAGCATTAAGGGGTAGGAAGCAGGGCAATTGCTAAGTTGCTCAGGCTTCAGCTTCAGCCTTGGACATTGGGATTTGGGGCCCAGGCTGCAGTCCTGTGTGGCAGGGCTTCAGCTTTCTGCCCTGGGCCCTAGCAAGTCTAATTTTGGCCTTGCTTGGCGGGCCCCTTGAGACCTGCTCATGGCCCCTAGGGGCCTTCGGACCCCTGGTTGAGAGCCACTGGTCCAAAGCACTTGCAACCTCTCCCAGCTTGGTATTGTGTGAAAACTTTATAAGTGTACTCTTCATGCCATTATCTAGATCATTGATGAAGATATTGAACAGAATCGGACCCAGGACAGATCCCTGAAGGACCCCACTAGATATACTCTTCCAGCTCAATTGTGAGCCACTGATAACTACTTTGTTTTCCAACCAGTTGTGTATTACCTTATTGTAGGTTCATCTAGGCCAGGGGTCGGCAACTTTTGAGAAGTGGTGTGCCAAGTCTTCATTTATTTACTGTAATTTAAGGTTTTGCATGCCAGTAATACATTTTACATCTACAGGGGCCGGCGGCCAGAACCCCAGATTGGCAGAGGGTTGAACGGGGCCGGCGGCCAGGACCCCAGCTGGCAGCAGAGTGCCACTAAAAATCAGTTGGCGTGCCGCCTTTGGAATGCGTGCCGCAGGTTGCCAACCCCTGATCTAGGCTATATTTCCTTAGTTTGTTTATGAGATCATGTGAGACAGTATCAAAAGCCTTACTAAAGCTGAGATATATGACATCTACAGCTTGGGCTTGTTATCATGTTGTTGTGGAAAAATTCACCCACGCATCATTTTTGGTTCCAAGACTCAGCCTGAAGCACGTTTATTGAATACACACCAACGCGTTGGGGGTAGCAGCAATAGGAACTGCTCCCCTGAAGTAAAGCATACAGAGGCTTTTAAAGCTTAAAACCACAAACAAATTACACACAGTTAAGTAATTATAGCCTTATTAGCAATTAAATTACACACACTTGAGTAATAGTGACCTTATTAGGAATAAGAGAGTTAGGGTCTTTTAGTACTTTCCAGCGTTCTTTTGCAACCTTGCCTTGGTATGGGTGCAATTTACGTTAAGGGCTTTTTGGTGGTTTTCAACGCGGTTACAACTTTGCCTTTTATGGGGTGCTTATTACACAATTGCCCTTTACGGGGTACAGTTACACAATGGGGATAGCTACACAATTGATATAGGGGAGGGCATAAGTTACATTTAAAATTGCTTCACACTTATGGGTTACGTTATTGTTCCACACAAGCAGTTCTAATATTTCAAAGCATAAACACATATTGCAAATAGTTCCCGCTTCTGGGGCTTTCCATTGCCTTTCCCTCTTCCGCCCCCTTAGCCCAACTCCTTCCTCAATTACAATGGTTACGGACTTAACTCTCAGCTTGGTTCAGGCTTCGGGCCCGTTAGCTGTAAAGCAGGCCCAGACCAAGCAAGCAAAGGCCTAGACCATTAGGGCTAGCCTAATTCTTCCTCCACAGTGTCAAAGAAGGATATTAGGTTGGTTTGACATGATCTGTTCTTGACAAACCCATGTTGATTTAGTTGGGGTTGGTCCTGCTTTGAGCAGGGGGTTGGACTAGATGACCTCCTGAGGTCCCTTCCAACCCTGATATTCTATGATTCTCTGACTGTTACTTATCACATATTTTTCTTCTAGCTGCTTACAAATTGATTGTTTGATTATTTGCTCCATTATCTTTCCAGGTACTGAAGTGAAGCTGGCTGGTCTGTAATTCCCTAGGTTGTCCTTATTCCCCTTTTTATAGATAGGTTCTGTATTTGCTCTTTTCCAGTCCTCTGGGATCTCTCCTGTCCTCCACGAGTTCTCAAGGATCAACACTGCCACTTTAGAATGCTGAAACTTAAATTGCTCAGGGGTGTGTTTTTTCACACCCGATGAGTGAGAAAGTTTCAGCGCTCTAAAGTGGCAGTGTAGCCAAGACCTAAGTAATTCTTAACTTGCTCTTTTCCTATTTTAGGTCTTGGTACACTTGCGAGTTACAGTGCTGTAAAGCCGCCCCCAGCTCTGTAACTCACTCCCTGTCCATACTGGCAAGGCATTTTCAGCGCTGTATCTCCGTGGTTGCAGCACTGCATGTACTCCACCTCCCTGAGAGGAATAGTGAGTATTGCGCTGCCGCTGCAGCGCTGCGGCGCCAGTGTGGCTGCCCAATGCGCTGTGAATGGCCTCCAGAATTATTCGGCAGTATCCCACAATGCCTGTTCTAGCCACTCTGGTCATCAGTTCAAACTCTACTGCCCTGGCTTCAGGTAACCAACCATTTGACCCACTCTTTACATTCCCTGGGAATTTTAAAAATCCCCTTCCTGTTTGCTCAGCCCGGTGTGGCGTGGAGTACTATTAGCGAATCTTTCCAGGTGACCATGCCTCCACGTGCCAAGCGAGCCCCAGCATGGAGCAATAGCGAGTTGCTGGACCTCATCAGTGTTTTGGGGGAGGAAGCTGTCCAGTCCCAGCTGCGCTCCAGCTGTAGGAATTACGATACCTTTGGGAAGGTATCAAAGGACATGATGGAAAGGGGCCATGACTGGGACGCCCTAAAGTGCAGGATTAAAGTGAAGGAGCTGCGGAGTGCCTACTGCAAATCCCGCGATGCAATTGGCTGCTCGGGTGCTCCCCCCGCGACCTGCCGATTCTACAAAGAGCTGGATGCAATACTTGGGGTTAACCCCACCTCCACTCCAAGCACCACCATGGACACTTCAGAGCCGGGGGGGGAGGGGGGGAGGAGGAAGAGAAGGAGGAGGAGGAGGAGGAAAACAGGAGTGATGGTGATGGGCCGGATGGAGACACCCCGGAATCCCTGGAGCCATACAGCCAGGAGCTCTTCCCGAGCCAGGAGGAAGGTAGCCAGTCGCAGCAGCTGGTACTTGTTGGAGGACAAACAGAAGAGCAGGTTCCCGGTAAGGGGTTTTTTTGGGGGGGGAAGGAATTTTTTCGGTGCGAGGTCTTTGGGAGAGGAGGGTTAGGCATGCATGCCTAGATGCGGAATAGTGCATTGATGTGGTTTATCACATTGCAGTAATCGGCCTCGGTAATCTCCTCGAATGTCTCATCCAGAACGTGTACAATGCGCTTGCGCAGGTTTATCGGGAGAGCCACTGTGGTCCTTGTCCCAGCCAGGCTAACGTGTCCGAGCCACTGTGCCGCGAGGGGTGGGGGGACCATTGCTGCACACAGGCAAGCTGCATATGGGCCAGGGCGGAAGCCGCATTGCAGTAGAAGACCGTCCCTTGCTTCCCAGGTCACGCTCAGCAGCAAGATATCGTCCAGGACAAACTCCTGTGGAAAATGTTGGGACAGTGTTCAGTGTAGGTGCCCCCTGAAACTGTTGGCTCTCCCCAAGGCACAGAAACCCAGAGGACAGTGCAGCCCTGAAACAATCAGTCCCCCTTACTCACCATTTTGAGGCTCCTGTGGAATATGTGTGCTCTGTTTCAGACGGGAAATTATGCTATTGTGTAGACCCTGTGTGTTTTCTACTCCTTAAGTTCAGGGGGAATCATTACTCTGTCTAGTATAAACAATGCCGCCTCTGTTAAATGTTGCATTTTGCCTATACAGCTGCATCAACCTTGAGACCTCAGCCGTCCCTCTTACCGCCTGCTCAGAGACTGCAAAGATTCAAGGTATGTCTACACTACAAAATTAGGTCGAATTTATAGAAGCCGGTTTTATAGAAATCGGTTGTATACAGCCGATTGTGTATGTCCCCACATAAAATGCTCTAAGTGCATTAAGTCGGCGGACCGCGTCCACAGTACCGAGGCTAGCGTCAACTTCCAGAGCGTTGCACTGTGGATAGCAATCCTACAGTTCCCGCAGTCTCTGCCGCCCATTGGAATTCTGGCTTGAGATCCCAATGCCTGAATGATGCAAAACAGTGTCGCGGGGGGTTCTGGGTACATGTCGTCAGGCACCTCCCCCTCCATCAGAGCAACAGCAGACAATCGATTCGCGCCTTTTTACCTGGGTTACCTGTGCAGACAGCATACCACGCCAAGCATGGAGCCCGCTCAGCTCAGCTCAGCTCACCGTCACCATATGTCTTCTGGGTGCCGGCAGACGTGGTGCTGCATTGCTATACAGCAGCAGCTAATTGCCTTTTGGCAGTAGATGGTGCAGTATGACTGGTAGCCTTCATCGGTGATCTGGGTGCTGGCAGACGTGGGGCTGCATTGCACACAACAGCAGCCACTTGCCTTTTGGTAGAAGATGGTACGTTATGATTGGTATCCATCATCATCGTACTGCAGTGGCTGTCAATCATGGGCACGTGGGCAGACATGCTCAGTCCTATTGAACTGTCTCGACAAGGATGGCTATCAGTCGTAGTATGCTATTTTCTGCCAAGCACCCAGAAGATGCCAAGGGCTATCAGTCATGCTGCACCGTCGTCTGCCAGCTTAAGATGTAAAAAATAGATTTGTTCTGTATTCATTTGCTTCCTCTTCCCTCCGTGAAATCAACGGCCTGCTAAACCCAGAGTTTTGAGTTTAATCTTTGGGGGGGCCATTCTGTGTGACAGTTATTTGTGTTTCTCCCTGATGCACAGCCACCTTTGTTGATTTTAATTCCCTGTACCTGTACGCCATGTCGTCACTCGCCCCCTCCTCCCTCCCTCCCTCCGTCCGTCAGATACTACTTTCGCGCCTTTTTTCAGACCAGACGCCATAGCACTGGGATCATGGAGCCCGCTCAGATCACCGCGGCAATTATGAGCACTATGAACACCACACGTATTGTCCTGGAGTATATGCAGAGCCAGGACATGCCAAAGAAAAACCAGGACCAGCCGAGGAGGCGATTGCAGCGCAGCAATGAGAGTGATGAGGAAATTGATATGGACATAGACCTCTCACAAAGTACAGTCCCCAGCAATGTGCAAATCATGGTGTTATTGGGGCAGGTTCATGCCATGGAACGCTGATTCTGGGCCTGGGAAACAAACACAGACTGGTGGGACTGCATCGTGCTGCAGGTGTGGGACGATTCCCAGTGGCTGCGAAACTTTTGCATGCGTAAGGTCACTTTCATGGAACTTTGTGACTTGCTTTCCCCTGCCCTGAAGCGCCAGAATACCAGGATGAGAGCAGCCCTCACAGTTGAGAAGCGAGTGGCGATAGCCCTGTGGAAGCTTGCAACGCCAGACAGCTACCGGTCAGTCGGGAATCAATTTGGAGTGGGCAAATCTACGGTGGGGGCTGCTGTGATCCAAGTTGCCAGGGCAATCAAAGATCTGGTGATATCAAGGGTAGTGACTCTGGGAAACGTGCAGGCCATAGTGGATGGCTTTGCTGCAATGGGATTCCCAAACTGTGGTGGGGCGATAGACGGAACCCATATCCTTATCTTGGCACTGGAGCACCAAGCCACCGAGTACATAAACCGCAAGGGGTACTTTTCAATGCTGCTGCAAGCCCTGGTGGATCACAAGGGACGTTTCACCAACATCAACGTGGGATGGCCGGGAAAGGTACATGATAAAGAAGTATGGGCTGGATGAATGGACTGTAAGGTGGATAGAAAGCTGGCTAGATCGTCGGGCTCAACGGGTAGTGATCAATGGCTCCATGTCTAGTTGGCAGCCGGTTTCAAGTGGAGTGCCCCAAGGGTCGGTCCTGGGGCCGGTTTTGTTTAATATCTTTATTAATGATCTGGAGGATGGTGTGGACTGCACTCTCAGCAAGTTTGCAGATGACACTAAACTAGGAGGCGTGGTAGATACACTAGAGGGTAGGGATCGGATACAGAGGGACCTAGACAAATTAGAGGATTGGGCAGAAAAAAACCTGATGAGGTTCAACAAGGACAAGTGCAGAGTCCTGCACTTAGGACGGAAGAATCCCATGCACTGCTACAGACTAGGGACCGAATGGCTAGGTAGCAGTTCTGCTGAAAAGGACCTAGGGGTCACAGTGGACGAGAAGCTGGATATGAGTCAACAGTGTGCTCTTGTTGCCAAGAAGGCTAACGGCATTTTGGGCTGTATAAGTAGGGGCATTGCCAGCAGATCGAGGAACGTGATCGTTCCCCTTTATTCGACATTGGTGAGGCCTCATCTGGAATACTGTGTCCAGTTTTGGGCCCCACACTACAAGAAGGATGTGGAAAAATTGGAAAGAGTCCAGCGGAGGGCAACAAAAATGATTAGGGGTCTGGAGCACATGACTTATGAGGAGAGGCTGAGAGAACTGGGATTGTTTAGTCTCCAGAAGAGAAGAATGAGGGGGGATTTGATAGCAGCCTTCAACTACCTGAAGGGGGGTTCCAAAGAGGATGGAGCTCGGCTGTTCTCAGTGGTGGCAGATGACAGAACAAGGAGCAATGGTCTCAAGTTGCAGTGGGGGAGGTCCAGGTTGGATATCAGGAAAAACTATTTCACTAGGAGGGTGGTGAAACACTGGAATGCGTTACCTAGGGAGGTGGTGGAGTCTCCTTCCTTGGAGGTTTTTAAGGCCCGGCTTGACAAAGCCCTGGCTGGGATGATTTAGCTGGGAATTGGTCCTGCTTTGAGCAGGGGGTTGGACTAGATGACCTCTTGAGGTCCCTTCCAACTCTGATATTCTATGATTCTATGATGCTCGCGTCTTCAGGCACTCTGGTCTGATTCGAAAGCTGGAGGAAGGGACTTTCTTCCCGGACCAGAAAATAACCGTTGGGGATGTTGAAATGCCTATCGTGATCCTTGGGGACCCAGCCTACCCCTTAATGCCATGGCTCATGAAGCCGTACACAGGCAGCCTGGACAGTAGTCAGGACCTGTTCAACTACAGGCTGAGCAAGTGCCGAATGGTGGTGGAATGTGCATTTGGATGTTTAAAAGCGCGCTGGCGCAGCTTACTGACTCGCTCAGACCTCAGCAAAAAGAATATCCCCATTGTTATTGCTGCTTGCTGTGCGCTCCACAATATCTGTGAGAGTAAGGGGGAGACATTTATGGCGGGGTGGGAGGTTGAGGCAAATCGCCTGGCCGCTGATTATGCGCAGCCAGACACCAGGGCGGTTAGAAGAGCACAGCAGGGCACGGTGTGCATCAGAGAAGCTTTGAAAATGAGTTTTGTGACTGGCCAGGCTACGGTGTGAAACTTCTGTTTGTTTCTCCTTGATGAACCCTCCGCCCCCCCCACCCGGTTCACTCTACTTCCCTGTAAACCAACCACCCCACCCTCCCCTCCCCCCTTCGAGCACCAGTTGCAGAGGCAATAAAGTCATTGTTACTTCACATTCATGCATTCTTTATTAATTCATCACACAACTACGGGGATAATTGCCAAGATAGCCCGGGATGGGTGGGGGAGGAGGGAAGGAAAAGGACACACTGCATTTTAAAACTTTAAGTCTTATTGAAGGCCAGCCTTCTGATGCTCGGGCAATCATCTGGGGTGGAGTGACTGGGTGGCCGGAGGCCCCCCACCACACCGTGTTCTTGGGCGTCTAGGTGAGGAGGCTATGGAACTTGGGGAGGAGGGCTGTTGGTTACACAGGGGCTGTAGCGGCGGTCTCTGCTCCTGCTGCCTTTCCTGCAGCTCAACCATATGCTGGAGCATATAAGTTTGATGCTCCAGCAGCCGGAGCATCGACTCTTGCCTTCTGTCTGCAAGCTGACGCCACCTATCATCTTCAGCCCGCCACTTGCTCTGTTCATCCCGCGATTCAGCCTACCACCTCTCCTCTCGTTCATACTGTGCTTTTCTGTAGTCTGACATTGACTGCCTCCACGCATTCTGCGGTGCTCTTTCAGCGTGGGAGGACATCTGGAGCTCCATGAACATATCATCCCGAGTCTGCTGTTTTCTCCTAATCTTCACTAGCCTCTGTGAAGGAGAAACATTTGCAGCTGGTGGAGGAGAAGGGAGAGGTGGTTAAAAAAGACACATTTTAGAGAAAAATGGGTACACTCTTTCACGTTAAATTTTGCTGTTCACATTACACAGCACATGTGCTTTCGTTACAAGGTCGCATTTTTCCTCTTATATTGAAGGCCTGCCGGTTTGGTGTGAGAGCTCACTCACGCAGTGCCAGGCAACAGATTTCAGCTTGCAGGCAGCCATGGTAAGCCACAGTCTTTTGGCTTTTTTAACCTTCTTAACATGTGGGAATGGTTTCAAACAGTAGCGCCCTCATTTCCCATACCAAGCACCCGTTGGGTTGGCCATTTAAAATGGGTTTGCAATGTAAAAGGACGGGCTGCGGTTTCTGGGTTAACATGCAGCCAAACCCAACTAACCCCCCTCCTCCCCCACACCCAATTATCGGGGATGATCACTTCACCTCTCCCCACCACCACGTAGCTAACAGCGGGGAACATTTGTGTTCAGCAGAGCAGGAACGGGCACCTCTGAATATCCCCTTAATAATATTGCCCCATTTCAACCAGGTGACCATGAATGATATCACTCCCCAGAGGATAACAAAGAGCGATAAGGAATGGATGTTGTCTGCATGCCAGCAAACACCGGGACCATATGCTGCCATGCTTTGTTATGCAATGATTCCAGACTATGTGCTACTGGCCTGGCGTGGTAAAGTGTCCTACCATGGCAGACGGGATAAGGCAGCCCTCCCCAGAAACCTTTTGCAAAGGCTTTGGGAGTACATGAAGGAGAGCTTTCTGGAGATGTCTCTGGAGGATTTCCGCTCTATCACCATACACGTTAACAGACTTTTCCAGTAGCTGTACTGGCCGTGATTGCCAGGGCAAATTAATCATTAATCATTAAACACGCTTGCTTTTAAACCATGTGTAATATTTACAAAGGTACACTCACCAGAGGTCCCCTGTGTGCCCTCAGAGTCTGGGAGCACGCCTTGGGTGAGTTTGGGGGTTACTGGCTCCAGGTCCAGGGTGATAAATATATCCTTGCTGTTGGCGAAACCGGTTTCTCCGCTTCCTTGCTGCTGTGAGCTATGTACATTATCTTCATCCTCATCTTCCTCGTACCCCAAACCCGCTTCCCTGTGTGTTTCTCCAGTGAAGGAGTCATAGCACACGGTTGGGGTAGTGGTGGATGCACCCCCTAGCATGGCATGCAGCTCCGCATAGAAGCGGCATGTTTGCGGCTCTGCCCCGGACCTTCCGTTTGCCTCTCTGGCTTTGTGGTAGGCTTGCCTTAGCTCCTTAATTTTCATGCGGCACTGCTGTGCGTCCCTGTTATGGCCTCTGTCCTTCATGGCCTTGGAGACCTTTTCTAATATTTTGCCATTTCGTTTACTGCTACGGAGTTCAGCTAGCACTGATTCATCTCCCCATATGGCGAGCAGATCCCGTACCTCCCGTTCGGTCCATGCTGAAGCTGTTTTGTGATCCTGGGACTCCATCATGGTTACCTGTGCTGATGAGCTCTGTGTGGTGACCTGTGCTCTCCATTCTGGGCAAACAGGAAATGAAATTCAAACGTTCGCAGGGCTTTTCCTGTCTACCTGGTCAGTGCATCTGAGTTGAGAGTGCTGTCCAGAGCAGTCACAATGAAGCACTGTGGGATAGCTCCCGGAGGCCAATAACATCGAATTCCGTCCACACTACCCCAATTCCGACCCACTAAGGCCGATTTTATTGCTAATCCCCTCGTCGGAGTTTTAAAGAAACCGATTTAAAGGTGTGAACGTGTCCAGGCTTAATTCGATTTAATGTTGCTAAAGTCGACCTAAACTCGTAGTGTAGACTAGGCCTCAGGAAGAAACCGCGAAAAAGCAAAGAAGACATGCTGCAAGAAGTGATGCGGCAATCTATTAAAGAGAATGAGAAAGCACAGAACTGGAGGGAGAGAGAAAGCAGGATCCGCTAGGAAAACGCAGCGCACCGGCGGCAAAGCACCGCGCACTGTCAGTAAAGCACTGACAGGCTCATAAACATCCTGGAGCGCCAAGCAGACGCTATCCAGGAGCTTTCATCCTTCCCTTCACAAATATTATGGAGGGCACAGCATGCAGATATAACCGTGGGGATGCTGTTTTCAGCCAAGTCCAGCTTCCCATACAGAGATCGCCAGCGGGCCTTTAGACGGCCAAAGGCACACTCCACAGTCATTCGGCACCGGCTCAGCCTGTAGTTGAACCATTCCTTGTTGCTGTGAAGGCTCCCTGTGTAGGGTTTCATGAGCCACAGCATTAACGGGTAAGCGGGATCTCCAAGGATCACAATGGGCATTTCAACTTCCCCTACCGTGATCTTCCGGAAAAAAGTTCCGGCCTGCATCTTCCTGAACAGCCAAGTGTTCCGAAAGATGCATGCATCATGCACCTTTCCGGGCCAGCCTGTGTTAATGTCAATGAAATGCCCATGGTGATCCACAAGCGCCTGGAGAACCATAGAGAAATACCCCTTCTGATTAACGTACTCGGATCCTAGGTGGGGTGGTGCCAGAATAGGAATGTGCGTCCCATCTATCGCCCCTCCACAGTTAGGGAACCCCATTTGTGCAAAGCTATCCACTATTTCCTGCACGTTACCCAGAGTCATGGTTCTTCTGAGTAGGATGCGATTAATGGCCTTGCAAACTTGCATCAACACGATTCCAACGGTCGCCTTTCCCACTCCAAACTGGTTTGCGACCGACCAGTAGCTGTCTGGAGTTGCCAGCTTCCAGATTGCAATAGCCACCCGCTTCTCCACTGGCAGGGCAGCTCTCAATCTCGTGTCCTTGCACCGCAGGGTCAGGGCAAGCTCCTCACACAGTCCCATGAAAGTGGCTTTTCTCATCCGAAAATTCTGCGGCCACTGCTCATCATCCCAGACTTCCATGACGATGTGATCCCACCACTCGGTGCTTGTTTCCCAAGCCCAAAAGTGGCGTTCCACGGTGCTGAGCATGTCCGTGAATGTCACAAGCAATTTCGTGTTGTACACGTTACATGGCTCAATAGCTTCATCGGACTCCTCACTCTCACTGTCACTTTGGATCTTAAGGAATAGTTTGATAACCAAACATGACGTGCTGGTGAGATAAGTCAGCATACGCCTCAGCAGTTCGGGCTCCATTTCCCACAGGCGGATCGCGCTGCACAGAAACCGTTGAAAGATGGCACCAAAGGTGAACGGAAACAAAGGGATTTCTGGGATGCGAAGCGATGCATCATGGGGCGTTGGGACAGGACCCAGAATGCCCCGCACCCACGCCTCCTTCCCACAACCCATGGCGCCAGAATGGGAAAAGGTGCTCCGTGGGAAAGCTGCCCATAATGCACCGCTCCCAATAGTGCTGCAATTGCCGCAAATGAGGCCACGACAGTTGTCAGTGTGGACAGACTGCAGCGCTTTCTCTACTCAGCTGCACGAAATCAGGTTTAACTCACAGCGCTGTACATCTGCAAGTGTAGCCAAGGCCTGAGCCTCAGACCCTACCCTGTTTACAATGATGTTTATTATATTAGTTGTCCGATCACTGCTAACTTTTCTGGTCAAAACTGAAACAAAAAGGGCATTTAACACTTTGTCCCTTGTTGCTTTTTCTATTATTTTCTTTCCCGCCTCATTGAGTAATGGGTCTACTGGGTCCTTGGTCTTCCTCTTGAGTCAAATTGATTTGTAAAATGTTGTCACGGAGTGTGGGGGGACACAAGGCCCTGCACCCCCGGCTTCCTGCGATTCACTATGACTCTCAGCCAGTCAGTAAAGCAGAAGGTTTATTTATTTAGACGACAGGAATACAGTCCAAGAGAGGTCTTGCAGGCACAGACAACAGGACCCCCCTCAGTTAGGTCCATTTTGGGGTCCCAGGGCACCCTAGCCCCCTTGGGAGGTCAGAGCCCCATCTGCCTCCCAGCCAAGTCACCAGCCAGCTCTGAACGCCTTTGTTCAGTTCCCCGGGCAAAGGTGTCACCTGGCCTCTAACCCCTTCCTGGGTTCTCATGTTACATGCTCAGGTATTCTCCCTCAGTCAGTCTCCCATCCCCCAATGCAGACTATCCTAGCCACACTCCCCTGTCAGCATTCAAAGATCACAGTAAGAACAGTCCCAGTTCGTCACATCTCTCCCCCCTTCGAGACCGAACTGAGCAGGGTCACTTTAGCCAGTGACCTGGGGAAGTTTGAACCTACCCACGTTCCCATGGATGCTCCAACATCCCTCCCATTCCTTGGTGAGAATTACACCAGGCCCTTCCAGTTTCACGCCCCCTCTTAGGTCGGGGGTGCTCGATGACACTCGTAGTTCACATGTGGGAGCGTTTATGCAGCCCGTGCCTTTTTCCCACCCCAATACCCCTGAGGTTCCAACTGGGCTGGGGTCTTCTCCTAGCATTCCAATCTGGAGGTCGGTGATTCGGGCTCTCTTGGTTCAGAGCCCCCCTTTTTACCCTGGCCGCCCTCTGGAAAGGCTCCTCTTTGCTGGGCAAGGGTCCTAAGGCCATTTTCCCCTTGTCCCAGGCCTTCCTCACCCTCTGACAGGGGTCACAGGATCGGCAGTACTGTCGGACAGTAATAAAGACCCCAGGCCAGTAAAAGTTTCGTAGCAGCCTCTGTTGGGTACGCCAGGTTCCCTGGTGCCCTGAGAGGGGACTGTCATGGGCCCGGTACAGCAGCTGGCAGCGATACTTCTGGGGTACCACCAGCTGCCTCCTAATTCCCCCTGACTCCATTTTCCCTGGGGGAGCCCATTTTCAGTACAGGAACCCTTTCTCCCACAGGAACCTTTTCCGGCCACCTCTTCCCATGGTCTGTACTGCACTGGGGTTGGCCAGGTCCCTTATCTTCTGCAAGGAGGGATCTTTCTGCAACTCAGCCTGGAACTCAGCAGCTGGGACAGGGATGGGCACCTGCTCTCTCTCGCCGGCTGAGTCTGAGGCCGCAGCCTCTCTGAGCTGTGTCCCTGGGTGTTCCCTCTTCACCGGGTTAGGGTTCTGCGCCTTGGGCAAGGTACCCTCCCTGCTATCAGGGCGCAGTGCCCCTCGCTGGCTCTGACTATGGGTCACGACCAGGGCACCCTGGGGGTTGCTTGGCCAGTCCTCCAGGTCCCCCCCCATCAACACCTCAGAGGGCAAATACGGGTGTACCCCCACGTCCTTGGGGCCCTCCTTGGCCCCTACTTCAGGTGTACCCTCGCCATGGACACTTTGACTGGGGTCCCACCCACCCCCGTCAGGGTCAGGTAGGTGTTGGGCACCACCCGATCTGGGGCCACCACCTCGGGCCGGGCCAGCGTCACCTCTGTGCCCGTATCCCAGTATCCATTGACCTTCCTCCCATCCACCTCCAGGGGAACAAGGTACTTGCTCCGCAGGGACCACCCCGTGCCTACTCTGTAAACCAAAAACCCTGAGTCTGGAGCATCCAGCCCCCCAGAGGAGCTGGCCTGGAGCTCTCCTCCCTCCTTAGCCAGCCCCCCTGGCCTGGGAATGCTGCCCCTCGTCCGACTGGGTCTCTACCCAGTCAACCCTCTGTGGGTTGGGTCCGCTCAGTCTGTCCCTGAGCCTGAGGCACTGGGCCCTTATGTGGCCTCTTTGGCCACAGTGATAGCAGCTCATGTCCCATGGGTCCCCTCAAGTGGTTCAGATGGACCTGACGTTGGATGTTTCCCTTTGGTGGGGGTTCTCTGTATTTCCCCGCTGGGAGGTCCCATGGTGACTTTCTCTCTGCGTTGTGGCGGGCCTGCTCCTTTGGGACTCCTCCCTGTTATCCCCTGCCCGACTGTTCACAAACTCGTCGGCCAGCTGGCCTGCATGCTGAGGGTTCTCCAGCTTTTGGTCCATCAACCATCACCTCAGGTCGGATGGGCACTGCTCATACACGTGCTCCAGTACAAATAGATCAAGCAGGTCTTCTTTAGTTTGGGCCCTAGGTGTCCACTTGCAGGCATACCACTGTGCCAGTTTGGCTAGTTGTAGGTATGTGACCTCACGGGTTTTACGCTGACTCCGGAACCTTGTCCGGTACATCTCAGGGGTCAGCCCAAACTCGTGGAGCAGGGCTTTTTTGAACAGTTCATAGTCCCCTGTCTCCGCCCCTTTCAGTCGGCTGTACACCTCCCTGGCTGTGGAGTCCAGTGAGGGGATGAGAAACTGGAGCCTGTCTGCAGGGTCAACCTGGAGCAGCTCGCAGGTATTCTCAAAGGCCGTCAGGAAGGTATCTATGTCCTCCCCCTCCTTACGCTGGGCCAGGAAGCACTGATCAAAGCTCTTTGCAGTCTTGGGTCCCCCCTCACTCACCGCAGCCAGGGCCCCACTGTTCCTCAGCCTGGCCAGTTCCAGCTCATGCTGACATTGTTTCTCCTTCTCTTTCTGCTCATGCTGACGTTGTTTCTCCTTCTCTTACTGCTCCTGCTTCAGTTCTTGCTGACTTAACTCAAACTCTTTCAGTCTCAGCTCCCTGTCATATTCCAGTTGCATCCACTCCCGGGACGGGGAGCTCTGCCGGGACAAGCCCCTGCTGGCCACTGGGGTCAGGGTGCCCTCGGTATTCGCTGGACTTCCCCCAACCCCTCCCGTAGGTATAGATAGGCAGGGTCTCGGGATGTCCTCAGCAGCAGTCTGACCCCTCTCAGGCATGTCAGGCCCCGGGGCCCACGCTGCATCCGCCGGGCAGCTTTCCTCAGGCACAGGGCTTGGTTCATCCAAGTGATCCCTCTCCTCCAGCTGGGCAATTAGCTGTTCTTTGGTGGACCTCCCAGTGCGCAGCCCCCTCTGCCTGCACAGCCCCACCAGGTCGCTCTTAAGGCGTTTAGCATACATCCTCCAGCTGGCCACTCGCCGGCCTGTGCTCTCCGCTTTCCACCGTTCCCGGGAGACCCCTAGTGTGCCAGCCATTCTTCAGGTCACCACCTCTCTGCCAGGGTCGAGCTGCAGACTCCTCTGCCCCGGGACCGCTCGCTGCGACTTCCCGGGGGACCCTGTTACTGCAACAGTCCTTCTCTCTGGTCACACACTCCCAGGGGTCAATCGCCCCCGAACTGTCTCTCTCTGACTCTTCAGCCCACCTGGTACCCGTTGATCCCCCTTTGTTTTACTGCTCCCCAGTCACTTACTGTAGGAAGCGCTGTCCACAGGGTGTAGTACATCCCACCTTTGCCACCAGTTGTCACAGAGTGTGGGGGGACACAAGGCCCTGCACCCCCGGCTTCCTGCGATTCACTATGACTCTCAGCCAGCCAGTAAAGCATAAGGTTTATTTAGACGACAGGAATACAGTCCAAGAGAGGTCTTGCAGGCACAGACAACAGGACCCCCTCAGTTAGGTCCATCTTGGGGTCCCAGGGCACCCTAGTCCCCTTGGGAGGTCAGAGTCCCGTCTGCCTCCCAACCATGTCACCAGCCAGCTCTGAACTCTCTCCCCAGCCTTTGTTCAGTTTCCTGGGCAAAGGTGTCACCTGGCCTCTAACCCCTTCCTGGGTTCTCATGTTACATGCTCAGGTATTCTCCCTCGGTCAGTCTCCCATCCCCCAATGTAGACTATCCTAGCCACACTCCCCTGTCAGCATTCAAAGACCACAGTAAGAACAATCCCAGTTCGTCACAAATGTTTTCTTATTACTCTTTATGGCCCTAGCTAATTTAATCTCATTTTGTGCCATGGCCTTTCTAATTTTGTCCCTATATACTTGTGTTGTTATTTTATTTTCATCCTTTGTAATGTGACCTAGTTTCCTCTTTTTGTCTGACGCTGACTCTGACTCCTTTTTGAATTTCAGGTAATAAAAGATCTCCTGGTTAAGCCACGGTGGTCTCTTGCCATACTTCCTATTGGTGAGTGAATGCAGGATCAAAAGGAACAACAAGCAGACAGAGCCTTCAGGCTAGAAAGGGGAGGAGAACAGGGACGCAACCTAAGCCTGACACTCCTTAGCACAGACATCAGGGATCTACCAGCTCTGCTGGGACAAGCCCCAGACGGGCACTCCAAGGCTTGATGCTCCATGGTGCTGAGCAGCCTGGGCTTCTGTTGATCTCAGTGAGTGGTGATAGCCCTGGTACCCTGCAGGAGTGCTCAGCACCTTACAGGGTTGATCCCAAAGGGCCTGCTGTGTGCAGTTGATCTGGTCTGTCACTCCTACATGATGGTTTCTAGGAAGCTCCTGCAAAAAATGCCTGAGCCCTAAATGTCACCCTGGAAAATACAGTCAGATAAAGCCCGCAAACACTGTGAACTATTATTACAGAGACACGGGGTGAAATCTAGGTCCCTGGTGTCAGTGAGGTGTTTGCCAGGATTTCACCCTAGGGACTGAACACATCTGAAGTGGTGCATTCCTGGGCTTTGTAATCAACAGCTCAGGAGCTTTTGCCTGGCTGTACAGACACTAAGGCCCAGACTGGGAAGGTGGTTAGGTGTCGCTGTGCCCAAGCATTGCAATGCCTAACTGATTTAGAGCCTCGGGTTCATTTTCCAAAGAGAATTAGGTCCTTACAAGCCAAGATCCCATTCACTGGTGCTGGAATATCAGCTCCTAAGGGCCTCAATCATGGCTGAAAATGGGACTTAGGCCTGGGCTACACTTCAAGGATCACCCTAGAGCGCCATGCCTCAGAGCTGTGACCAATTGTGCGCCTGGAGCTCCATACATAGGTCCCCGGACCCCAGTGCAGACACAGAGCTCAGTGGAAGAGTTCTTCATTCACCTCGTTGCCACCTCCCAGAGAGGCGGATTAACGACAGTGATCCATCGATGTAGGAAGCGACTGCACTGCATCGACACAGCTACAGCACTGAGCTCAGCAATGCCTAAATACCTCCCCAAATCCAGCCCTTAGACTCCATGGGTCTCTGCGCCAGAAGGAGACAAAGCCCCGCTGCCCCTCCTGCTGGGAGCGTTTGACAATGGCATGCACCAGCCAAGCTGGGGCTTGAACACAAGCTGCGACAAAAGCCCAGTAGAAACCTCACACCTGCACATCATGCTGCAGCCTGTAAGCCTGCAGCCAGAGCCATTCAGCACAGAACAGGCAGGTCTTGCTAATCAGCCTGGGGGGCGTGTCTCAGCCATGGCAGCACAGTCCCTGACCCAAACCCAAAGCACCAGGGAGTCAAAAGCTACAGTGAAAACACAAGTTCAGAGCCTGGCGACAGCCCGGGAAGATCAGCTCACAGCCCAATGCAATGGCTCTGGCTGCCTGCCCAGGTCTATCATACACTGCACCACAGCCACGTGTGCAAGACAATGGCAGGCTCACAGCACATGCATCAGCAGTGACCAGGGAAGAGAGCTGGAGTGAGAGGAACCCAGTGTGAGCCAGGAGTGGGGCTGCGGGATGGGAGGACATCTGCTGGCGGCTCTGAAATACAAGGAAGTGCAAGAAACTCCCACGAATCTTCAGATAAGGGAAAGTGTGCCTGAGAATGGGGGAGAGCTGGCACTGCGCTGGGGGCACCCTGCCCCAGAGCAGGTGCAGGAGCCACTGGCACATGGGCACAGGGATCAAACAGCATGTGGCCTGGCCTGGGTGGATTATATCCCCTTGGAGTTGGCACAGCCCAAAGGCTCCGACTCTTTACTCGGCGGCTGCAAGTGTCTAGCTGGCCAGGCCAATGAAGTATTATTATAGAAATACATTGATAATGTGCGGAAGTGAATGACTGTGAGTGTGAATACAACGGTGTCTCTGCATGGGTGTGAGACTGTCTCTCTGGTTGTGTATGATGAGTATGACTTGTGACCATCTCTGAGTGAATGTGATCGTGAGTGTACTCCTCTCTCCATGTCTATGTGAGTGTGACTCTATCTCTGGGTATGTCAGTGTGGCTCTGAGTGTGACTGTCTGGATATGGCTGTGAGTGTGTCAGTGTAGTGGTGGCTGGGTGTGGCTGTGTTTGACTGTCAGTGTGTCTGGGTGTGGCTGTGTCAGTGTGGTGGTGTCTGTGTGTGGCTGTGTCTGGGTATGTGACTGTCTGGGTGTGGCTGTGAGTGTCAGTGTGCAGGTGATTCCAGTGAAGAGGGAGAGGGAGTGTCCATGCAACTGTTTATTCTCTTTCATCTACAAGTATTTGCAGCAGCTAATGTGCTGCTCCCATCTGGAGTGCTTTGAAGCTGCTTCTACTGCATTTCTAATTCCTGCTTATCACTGAAGCCTGTCGGGAGCCCATCTCCCACCTGCTCTGTGTCGAGCTCCCTGCTCTGCCGCTTACAGGGAGTCCCTCATGCTTCACTTTGTGCTTCTTTCTTCCCTGAAAATCCTGCTTTTCTGGAACGGACAGAAATGCAGCAAGGGCAAAGGGCTACCCTGTGGAGACAGAAATCCATCTGTCTGTCTGCCTCCCCTGCACCCTGCACATCCTGCTGGGCTTAGGGGAGCAGGACTTGCCTGGCAGGCTGCGAAGTCTGTGGGCATCTCTCAGGTCACAGGTGGCCCCATCTCAGCCTAATCTATCACGCTCCTGGGAACAGAGGCAGATTAGGGGCTTTTGGGGCCCTGGGCCAAAGCAAGTGGGGGCCTCTTCCCACCCCTTTTGCCTGCAGTCCCCGCCCCCCCTTCTGCCTGCAGTTCCCTGCACCACCCCGGAGCTCCTGCTGGGGAGTGGGGGCTTCCTCTACTCCCTGGCAGGAACGCTGGCTGGTTGGAGCAGGTCTGGGCACAGGGGAGCCCATTTTTCCAGGAGTCTCCAATTGGCTGGGGCCCCTGGGCACGGGCCCCATTGGCCCAGTGGCTAATCCGCCACTGCCTGGGAAAGGGGCATGGGGCATCCAGCCTCACCATCATGCTCCAAGGTCGGGATGCCCCTTGGTACTGGTGTGAATTCCCCCACCACAAATGTCACTGCCCAGCCCTGGCAGCTGGGGAGCACTGCCAGTGTCTTGCGATTGTCACCAAAGAAGGGGAGTCTCTGGCTATCCACCCCGCACCCCAGACAAAGGGTCGTCTCATGCCCCTCATTCTTGGGCCTCCGCTCAGCAAGGTCAGGCCCAGGAGAGGTCCTGGATTCCTGGGTTCAGCGTCCCAGCCCCTTCTCAGTAAAGCTCAGGAGCTCATGCCTCTCTGCTGCACTGACTCCTGCCCATCTGGGGCTTAGCTAGGGGCAGCAGGGCCATCGGGGGCAGGGCAATTAGCAGGAACTCACCAAGAACATACAGGCCACATGCCACACACTTAGGGTCTTTATACCAAAGACAGGTCACCCAGTTGCATGGGAAGTACCACAGGCTTTGTGCCACCTGGTGACTGGATGAGTGCCATGGGCATTGTGCCACCCGGTGACTGGGTGACTGCCATGGACACTGTGCCACCCGGTGACTGGGTGAGTGCCATGGGCATTGTGCCACCGGGTGACTGTATGAATGCCATGTGTGCCACCCAATGATGGGGTGAGTGTTGTCGTTCAGAAGAGAGACCTGCAGGGCCAGGCCAGACTGGCCTGGAGATGACCTGTGGATATAGCTGCAGTTAGTCGGAGCTAAGAACTTTCCTTGCCTCCTGCCTGGCATGGGGCTCTCTGCATTGCCCAGTCCTTGGTGGGTCAAGGACACAGGTACAGGGGTGGCGGAGAGGACGAGGCAGAACATGGGGAGGAAGGACATGGGGATTGGGGTTCCTAGAGTCTGGAGGGATGCTCAGAGATGGGGCTGTGTGGGGAGCACCCATTTGCAGGAGGAGAAGAGGCACTAGGGAGACAAAGAGCCAGAAAAGAAAGGAGGAGAAGAAGAGGGGCTCCCAGGCAACAGCAGAGTGTGAGGGGGCAAAGCAAACAGGATGGAGGAGATAGGAGGGGGGGAGGTGGTTGCTGCCCACTGTGGGCTGCCACCCTTCTGCTGGGCAGCCAGTGCCAGTAATAGGACCCTTGCTAAGATGGGCCCTGCCCTGCACTATGGCTTCCCCACGTGCGCTGGGTCTGATTGGGAGGCTGCTCTTTGTGCTGCCCATGCTTGCTGACGTACAGCACCGCGCACCTGTCCATCACCCCAGGATCCAGGTGCTCCTTGAGCCGTCACTGGCTCAGGCCTTGCCCCAGGCGCTGGCCCATGTGTGGGCCAAGCACTGTGAAGCACCCCACACAGCAGGGCCAGGCGGCGCCAGTAACCTCTCTGATTAGGGGGTGTGAAAGTGAAATGAATTATATTAAAAAAATAGAATGAATTAAAGAATGTTGTATGTACCTTTAAGTAGAAATGCTGCAAGCCAGGGGGCAGGAAAGCAGACATTAACTGCTTAATGAATTGCCCCACTTAAGGGCAATTGGTGAAGCATTAGCCTTAGATCGATAAGAGTTAATAAGGAAGCAGGATATGCATATTGTGCCTTGCAAATTTTACAATTTTGCTCTCTCTGTCCCTTTGTTTAGTTCGCACCCTTTTATCTGTATAAATAAGACTGTTTGAATCTTGCATGGGGGCTCACATTATCTGAATGTATTAGCAGAGCGTTGTGCTAATAAAACAGAGTGGTTTGACAAACTATGAGTCCTGAGTCTAACTTTGACAGGGGCTTAAATCAGCCATGCAAGTGGGGGCAGCCTGGCCTCGCATTTGGCTCCGGCTTGTCAAGCATGCGTCATTATTCCCACCCCGGATTTTCACCCACAGCCAAGGCAGATGCTCTGCCCCACGGGCGCTGATCATGCACAATTGAATGGCCGTTTTCTCTGGTCAGCCCCAGCCTGAGTGATGGGAAGAGCAAGTGTGAGCATGGTGCTCCCAGCCCCAGGCTGCCTTCAGTCAGAGAAGGGTGGTGCCTTGGGCCATAGTAAGGTTGCCAACCTCCAGGATTGTCCTGGAGTGTCCAAGAATTAAAGATTAATCTTTAATTAAAGATTATGTCATGTGATGAAATTAGGGTTGCCAGGTGTCCACTGACTGGGTCACTAAAAGTCCAGTCGGTGGCACAGTGGGGGCCCGGGGCTAAGGCAGGCTCCCTGCCTCCCCTGGCTCAGTGTGGCTCCTGGAAGTGGCCGCCAGATTCCTGCAGCTCCTAGGCTCCACGTGCTGCCTCCGCCTGAGTGCCAGCTCCACAGCTCCCATCCCATTCCATTTCCCTGCCCCAGCCCTGAACCCCCTCCTGCGCCCCAAACCCCTCATCCCCCCCACATCCCAACCCAACCCAATCCTCTGCCCCAGCCCACAGCCCCCTCCTTCATCCCAAACCCCTCATCCCCGGCCCCACCCCAGAGCCTGCACCCCCAGCCGGAGCCCTCATCCCCCTTCTGCACCCCAACCCCCAGCCCGGTGAAAGTGAGTGAGGGAGAGGGGAAAGAAGGGTTACCATACGTCCGGTTTTTCCCGGACATATCCGGCTTTTTGGTAATCAAACCCCTGTCCGGGGGGGAATTTCCAAAAAGCCGAACATGTCCGGGAAAAATACTCCCTGGCTTACCTTAAAGCAGGCGCCGGGGGCTGCTGTGCTCCCTGACTCCTGGGCTCTGTAAGAGCCGAGCTGCCCGAGCGCTACCGGCTTCGGGCAGCCCCCATGCCTCTGGACCCTGAGCCCCCAGCTGGGCACTTCCCCTCCCAGGCTCC
>NC_048305.1:38902468-38919349 GCF_013100865.1 Trachemys scripta elegans
CTGACTCTTCGGCTCTGTTTAAGAGCCAAGCGCTACGGGCTTTGGGCAGCCCCCATACCTCCGGACCCTGCACCGCCGGAGCCCGGGAGGGGAAGTGCCCGGCCGGGGGCGCAGGGTCCGGAGGCAAGGGGGCTGCCCGAAGCCGGTAGCGCTCGGGCAGCCCGGCTCTTAAACAGAGCCAAAGAGTCAGGGGAGGAGCAGAGCCTCCGGCCGCGGCGGCTCTGCTCCTCCCCGACTCTTCGGCTCTGTTTAAGAGCCGAGCGATACGGGCTTTGGGCAGCCCCCATACCTCCGGACCCTGCGCCGCCGGAGCCCGGGAGGGGAAGTGCCCGGCCGGGGGCGCAGGGTCCAGAGGCATAGGGGCTGCCCGAAGCCCAAGCGCTACCGGCTTCACGGTTTGCCGGGCAGCCTCCAGACCCTGCGCCCCCGGCTGGGCGCTTCCCCTCCCGGGCTCCAGCTGCAAACCGTGAGGCCAGTAGCGCTCGGGCAGCCCTTTCTGCGTGGCTGGGAGTGGGAGGGAGGAGGAGGGCAGAGCTAGGGCGGGGAAGGGGCGGAGTTGGGACGGGGCTGGGGTGGGAAATGGGCGGGGCCAGGGCCCCGTGTAGTGTCCTCTTTTTTAATTGGTTAAATATGGTAACCCTAATGTTTCCCTGCATGCTGGAATGGCCCTGTGGGCAGGCTGCAAGATGGGCACTGGGAAGAGCTGCATTGCCCCAGCCCAACCCGCCTGGGAATTCAGCTAGGAGCCACCTGCCTCGCCCCTGCCCTGCCTGCCCTCGCCCCCACTGGCTCTGCTCTCCCAGCCAGCCCGGCGCCTTCCCCTCCTCCCTCCCGGCTCTTCCTCCTCCTCCTGCACTGGGCCCTGGAAAGCTGGGAGGGCTGTACACAGAAAGCTGTTTGCTGCTGCCTCGAAGCCGGAAGCGCTCACAGTCAGTCAAGGGCAACCAGGCCTCTCCAGCTGGATCAGGAGCTGGTCGCTGGGACAGCAGGTCACCGAATGGGGACGCTCCTCTTGGGGGAGAGGGCCGGGCCAGAAGGCTGGGCACTCCCACCCTAGCTAGGGGAGAGTAAATAGTACTTTGCCCACCCTGTGTTGGGGGCAGGGCCGGCTCCAGGGTTTTGGCCATCCCAAGTAGCCAAAAAAAAAAAAAAAAAAAAGCTGTGATCGCGATCTGTGGCAGCAATTCGGCGGAAGGTTCTTCGCTCCGAGTGGGAGTAAGGGACCGTCCGCTGAATTGCTGCCGAATAGCTGGACCTGCCACCCCTCTCCGGAGTGGCCGCCCCAAGCACTTGCTTGCCAAGTTGGTGCCTGGAGCTGGCCCTGGTTGGGGGCTGCCTGGCGCTGTGGTTCCAGCAGCAGCCCTCCCCCTCTTTTGTAATCTCGCCTCTTCAGGGGGATTTTGAGCTGGTCATGGCGAGATGAGGAGAGGCATGCGGGAGGGGGCAGGTCCAGAGGTCTCCCACAGGGCAGGGCTCTCTCCTAGCGGCACCAGTCATGCCAGTGCCACTGCCTGGCACTCCGGGTCCAGTGCCTGCCCCCCCGCAGGAGAGCGAGCAGAATCACAATGGCCTCACCCCTCCACACACGTATGAACACGCACAAACACATGCACATGCAGCACATACACAAGCAGCACACATACAACATGCACATACACATACTTGCACACACATACACCCATGCAGCATATGCACACATGCACATTCAGACATGCAAACATATGCACACATACACTCACACACATACAGTCATGCACATGCACACAGGCATACACATGCATGCACACATACATACCTGCATGCACACACATTCATACACATATGCACCCAGACATGCATGCACATGCACTCACACTCATACACAAACATACACCCATATGCACACACACAAACACATACACATGCATATACATACACAAACCTATGAACCTATGCACACACATATTCACACACATACACATGCAAATTTACACACACATACTGATGCACACACACAAACATACATATATACACACACATACAAATGCATACACAAACACACACGTTCACGCCCACACAAGGCACACACATACATGCATGTGCACACAGACATACAGTCACTTGCATACACACACACATGCACAAATGTATGTAGACTTACACAAAGACATACACACGCACACACACACTTATGCACATACACACATTCACACACATGCACACACGCAAACTTACCTGCACCCACACATACACTGACACACATACACACACATACATATACATACACAGATACACACATAGGCACATACATACACACACATGCACATACACACAATAGACATACACGACCACACAGCTACACCCACGCACATACCCATGCATACACACACACACACACACCCTCTGACTGCTTCTCTCTGCTCTACCCTCACCCACTGCAGGCCATGCGGCCCCTGCTGGTCCATGCTGGACGAGGTGGGAGATTGCTCTTGCTCGGTCAGTTTCTACCCACGGGTGACTACCCAGGGCTGGCTGATGGCCGTGCTAGACTGATCCCACCCTCCCACCGAGGCAGGGCCTGGGAAGGTGATCGATGTTGGTGATCGCTTGCAGACCTGCGTTAGGCGGGGCTGGGGAGAGTGGGCTAGGATTAGTGCAGTTTGTTCTGGGATTACAGCATTGTTTAGCAGTACCACTGCCAGAGTAACCCCACTTCGCTCTCCTGATCTCCATAGGATTAATACTTTGTTCCAGAGGATTATGGCCATTATGAATGTTGTGGGGGTTGGACCACAGGATGCAGGCTGTGCTCACAGGCAGCACAGAATTAACCGGAGCACCGGATAAACAGAACAGTACAACAATCGCCACACTGCCGAGCCCAGCGGGCAGGGGCAAGGGTGCCAGGCTCCACAGCTAGGGGCAACAGGATTAGGGATACAGATCCAGCCCCCAAGGGTAGTTGCCCTGCCCCAGCCCCCTCACACCAGACCCACACTCCCTGCCCCCAGGGCACCAGCCCCCTTGTGACCATATGGGGGATCCATCAGTGCACATATGGATTCTGGTTGCATTGCAGCTCTGAAGTTGTTCTTATGCAATTCCTGTATCAGTATCTGTTAGTCTTTAAGGTGCCACCGGACTCCTTGTTGTTTTTGTGGATACAGACTAACAGGACTACCTCCTGATACCTGTATCAGAGAATACCTCTGTATAAATGTGGAATCCACCATGACTGGCAGGGCCTGTAGCCCCCACCCCTCAGCTTAGGGGGGACAATGGGGAGCAGTTAACCTTAATGACTGTACTCTGTCCACACAATGGGTATGCTAAGGATGCTAGCTGATTCCAGGAGACCCAGCTTTCCCCACCCCTCAACAGAGAAAATTCCCAGCAGCAGAACAAAGGAACCAGATGTTGATGGTGGGACAGGAAACTCCAAAACTCACAGAGAAAGGAGGAACTCAAGGTTTGAGCAAGCAGGAGAGGAGAAGAGTCACCTGCTTTCAGGGTGAGAGGAGGGCTTTAGCTTCTCTGGCCAACCAAGCAGTCAGAGGAAGCAAGCTGAGACTGAGGGAGAGGGCTTACAACCCCTCTCCTCACCCAGCCCCTCAGCAGAGCAACCGCCCCCCCAGCACTCTAAGCAGAGCAACCCCCGCCCCCAGCAAAACACAAAGGCAAACTGAGTACTGAGAAAGGAAATACCAGCCTGCCTGACCCAATTTACATAACCCCACACCACCCAATACAACTCAGCCCCACCCAACGCCAGCCTGCCTCTGCAGTCCAACCCCACAACCTGGCAACCCACCCAACCCAGCAGCCTCCACCCAGCTCAGCTGGACAACAGGTGCAGAAAGAGGAGAGCAGCACAGACCTTCACCAGCATTTGGGAGGCTCTCAGACAGCCCCACCACAGGGTCCTAGAGACCCCCTGAAAGACATAATTCAGGGGTTCCCAGGTGCAGCCCCGAGTGCAACAGGGCTCCCTCTTCCTGATGCCAGGCCCAACTAGCTGTTCTGCAATGGTCCACTTGTGCCATTCCAGCATCAAAGAGGGGCCTTAGAACCAGCAGCCCTCCACTGGTCTGACTCATCTTCATGGGGGGCAAACAACAAACATCTTTCATCCTCTTCAGTGTTCCACAATAGTCTGTCTGGCGTCGATGGATCTTCCCTGCTGGGCAGGACGTCACACCTTTTCTTGGAGATCAGCACTTTATTCCAGTTAATGTCTCTCTCCTGTCTGGTGACTTACTCAGTCATAGAGGCTTATCGTACAACTGCTTAAATATTACCTTACAATATGGGTGTAACGCCGACCCACACAGGATGTCGGCAGCAGGACTCAAACCTGGAACCTCTTCAGCTAAATGCATGACCCTTTTCCACCTGAGCTAAAAGACATGTCTCTGTTAACCAGAACTGTAGCAGGCTCATCAAGTGTTAGCTGGCCTAGCCACCACTAGAGGGGGGACAAAGTGTCACTCTGACCAAGCAGGGTTACCTTTGATGGTCACCTTCCCTCTCTCCATCTGGCAGAGTCCCATGAGAGTCACTACAGCAGCTCGCTCTCTGCAGAAGGGATAATGTCATCTCCCCTTTAGCTTGCATCTGACTCCGACCCACACAGGTTCCCCGTTCTCTGACACAGGCCATCTCATCTTCAGTTTGCCTCGTTCCCCATTCAGTCAGTGAGCATGAAGTGACACTCAGGGTCAGCTCCTTCCAGCGCACACAAGGTTACAAGTCCCCCCGGTAATCCAGACTGAGAATTTACTCCATTTCCCTGGGAATCAGCAGGGGTGTATTTAAGGGCTGGGTTTAAAAGACAGGATCCCAGCAGTGGCTCCAGTGTAGCACCCCTCTCGACCCAGTTACCTCCTTTCATAAAATCATAGAAGATTAGGGTTGGAAGAGACCTCAGGAGGTCATCTAGTCCAACCCCCTGCTCAAAGCAGGACCAACCCCAACTAAATCATCCCAACCAGGGCTTTGTCAAGCTGGGCTTAAAAACCTCTAAGGATGGAGATTCCACTACCTCCCGAGGTAACCCATTCCAGTGCTTCACCACCCTCCTAGTGAAATAGTTTTTCTTAATATCCAACCTAGACCTCCTCCCCTGCAACACGAGACCATTTTTTCTTGTTCTGTCATCTGCCACTACTGAAAACAGCTGAGCTCCATCCTCTTTGGAACCCCCCTTCAGGTAGCTGAAGGCTGCTATCAAATCCTTCCTCACTCTTCTCTTCTGCTGACTAAATAAGCCAGTTCCCTCAGCCTCCCCTCGTAAGTCTTGTGCCCCAGACCCCTAATCATTTTTGTTGTCCTCTGCTGGACTCTCTCCAATTTGTCCACATCCTTTCTGTAGTGGGAGGCCCAAAACTAGACGGAATACTCCAGATGCGGCCTCACCAGTGCTGAATAGAGGGGAATAATCACTTCCCTCGATCTGTTGGCAATGCTCCTACTAATGCAGCCCAATATGCTATTAGCCTTCTTGGCAACAAGGGCACACTGCTGACTCGTATCCAGCTTCTCGTCCACTGTAATCCCCAGGTCCTTTTTTGCAGAACCGCTGCGTAGCCAGTCAGTCCCCAGCCTGTAGCAGCCTATATCACCAATTTCCTTACAGGTTTGGATGGGCAGGCCTGGGTTCTTCTGGGTCCCCACACAGCCAGTCCTGCCTTTTCTGTGGCTGTCTCCAGACTACCCCCATAATGGTTTCTTCCCCCTCCAGGGCTCCCAGGGGAGGGCAGCTCATGCCCTATTAGTCAGGCTAGCTCTTCTTCCCAGGCTTTCCCTTGTCAGTCATTTGACTTTGCCCCCTCCTCCTAGCGGGCCTCCTGCAAAATGCAATCTGTCTCCAAACCAACAGGACCCCTGCTGTTCTACACAGCATCTCTCTTCAGTCCTTATGGGTTGCTGAGCAGACTCTGAGTCTGCCCTTGGTTCCTCCTCCCTACCAGGGATGGGGTGCCTCTCCCTGAGCTACCCACACACAGAGCCCGGGGACCTCAGTACGCCCCTGGGGGTTACATGGGATACAGATGTTATAAGTGGGATTAATGCATGTGGAACTCACTAGCAGTCAATTAAATCTAAAAATTAAACACACTTTATTTTAACAACACTGATACACGGGTGAGCCAGACTGATCCCAGCTCTGTATTTGTCAGTGTTCAGGTGAGACCTTGGCATGAGCTGGCACCTGGTCTGCCAGCGTCACAAAAACAGATTAGCACCACTCGGCTCTGTGACACCTTGGAGGCCAATGCCTGGATCTGGTTGAATCTGTTATCTTGGGAAGGCACCGGCCCACCTCGTGCCTATCTCAGTGCCAAGGGCTGTCCTTCGGGGGGATCAGAGAACTCTTCTTTGCAAGCCCATGGGCTGAAGCATGGCGAGGGGCCCTCTGGGTCACCTCCTGAGCAGCTCTGGAGGAGGATACTCTGATAAATATGTCGCTTAAGAATAGTACAAATGCCTTCCTCTGCTCCTCAGCCTTGCCATGACCACCACTTCCAAGAACCTCCCCGGACAGATGACAAAGGCTAGTGCCTGTTTGACAGTCCCTAATGACCATGGCCCAGATTCACAAAGGGACTTGGGGGCGTTGTGACACCCAGCGGTGCAACATGTAACTTTCATGCACCTAGAAAACCACAGAAACCCACTGCAGTTCACACAGCCTGGGTCTGGGCACATGGACTCCCAGTGCAATGCATGGGGAGAGCGAGGCACCCTTGAATGGGATCTGTGACACTGCACCCCATATTCTTCACAATGATATTGTTTTGATATGAGTACGACATAGTTATGATGTATTTTATGCAAGATAAGTCATGTGAGATGTCATTGGAAAGGTTATGATTTGCTGAATATGATTATCCTATTTGTATGTATGTATCATTTTTGCATCTGAAGTTATGAATATTGAGTATGTATCTGTATTTCACATGTAGTTACGCATGGGTAACGCCCACTCGACAAGATGCTTTCAGTCTAGATAGTGGGTGGGGAATGGGCCATTAGGAAAACAATAAGCATTAGAAGAAGCTTGTCTCCCACCTGGGGAGCCTTCCTGAGGACGCTACAGGCAGCCTCCAAGAAATGGCTGCTATGACTGTAAAAAAACAAGTGATGTAACCACATGTCTCTAGACTCCATCTTGGGATGTAAGTGTTTTTCCACAGACTAGTCTGGGAACCAAGCTTTGAAACAAAGGGTTCCCTCCATATGCAAATGCTATATAAGGTAGGGAGTGACATCATCTAGTGTTCTTTGCTCCTCACCCAATGACACTCCTGGAAACACCTGAGGAACAAAGACTGAACTGGGGGAAGTGCTGGACCCAGGCTAAAGGGATTTTTAGCCTGTGAATGGAGCACCTGGGGATTCCAAGCCATAAAGCAAGTGCAGCTTGCCCATTAAGAATCTGCAGCCTGTTTGTATCATCTCTTAGGGTGCGAAGCTGTTCTTCATATTTAGTATATTAAGCTTAGTTTGTGGTTTTTTGTTTATTGCTAGGGAATCTGCTTTGATCTGTTTGCTGTCCCTTATAATCACTTAAAATCTATCTTTTGTAGTTAATAAACTTATTTTTACATTATCTAAACCAGTGATTTGGAGTGAGGTGTGTGGAAATCATAACTCAGGGGCAAAAGGCTGTTGCATATTCCTCTCCACATTGAGGGAGAGGGCGAATGTTATGAGTTTATGCTGTACAGTTCCCTGTGCAGTGCAAGATGGTATAATTTTGGGTTTATACTCCAGATGGGGTGCATGCTTGAGAAGCTGGTACTTGTCCTAGCTGTAGCCTTCCTATGCAGGGGCTGATCTAAGCGCCTGCATGTAACTGCAGTGGGGTGTTTCCCTACCTGTATGAATGCTGGTGAAAGTGCAGCCTGGAGGGCTTTGCAGTTTGTCACACCAGTACAGTGTAAGTGGGAGCCCAGGCTAGTGGGTCAGGGGGGCTCAGGGGTACCCCAGTTCCAGGTGGCACACCGGGGGGAACCCATCACAGGATCCACCACCTCAGGAAACCAATAGGAAATACCGACAAGAAGGGTGTGTGCTAAGCGCCAGCCCTCTCTCTAAATCCAGGCTGTGGTGATCCATGAACGGTAGCTACCACCTGGAGCCACCCAGGTAAGTGCCTAAGCCGCGTCTTGTGACAGTGAACCAGGCAGGCATCTAACTACACACACAAATGTCGGGGTGGTGCCTGCCTCCATCTCTCCTGGAGAAGCTGTCCCACTTTGGATAAATAATGAAAGAGGGAATGGAGCAAGGGGATGGACCCGGGGTGTCTCTTGTGGGAGCCCTCACCACCAGGCCCCATGACTCTTTAAATAATTGAAGCTGTGACCCCGTGTCTAAATGGATCAGAGAGAAAGAGCATGAGAATGACGCTGTAGCCTGGTGGCTAATGCACCCACCTGGAAGACCCGGGGTCCAGTTCTCCTGCTTCAATCAGCCTTGCATTATTTATCCCAATAAAAGCACACGGGAATGGGAAGCCTGGGGCATAAGCTAAACTGAGAAAAGGCCACTGTTGTTGTGCATAAGAGTGTCCACATTGGGAGTTATCGCAGTATAGTAATAGCAGTAAATCTCCCTGTGTAGATGAGCCCTGAGTGTGAGTAACATGGGCTGGGCTGGTGAGATTTGGGGTGAAAGGGAAGCTTAAATGGAGAAAAATACTAGACAGGATTGTATCATAAATGATACTGAGAGGTGGCAAATTCAAAACTGTTTAAAGGTCACACTTTCACACACCCTACAGGGAGTCTGCAGAACTCCCTACCACATGAAGTCATTGAAGGCAAGAGCTTAACAGGATTCAAAGAGGACTGGACATTTCTATAGAAAACAAGACTGTCCAGCATTTAATTAGTAAACACTAGGGAAAAAACACATTTGGGAAGGGTTGAAACCCCCCCTGCTCCAGGGCAGGAGCCCTCTTCTCCCTGTGGGGTTGGGAGGGGGCTTTCCCTGCCCAGGTTAGCCCAGAGCTGCTGATGCATGAAGGTTTGGTATGGTTTGGTTTTGCTCCCTGCTCTGAAGCAGCCGATCCCTGCCCAGAGACAGGACACTGGGCTAGATGGACCTGGTCTGATCCTGTCTGAGGATTATGCTTCCCACTATGTTCTTGCCACAAGCCAGGCTCTGACTGTGCAGTGAGGAGGTGCTGGGACAAGCCCGGCTCTGCAGTACAGATCACTCCCACAGTGATCACTCCCACAGCCAGTGAGTCTCTGGAGTAGAGTTGCTCAGTGTCTCTTTCTGCTCTTGCTTTCTTTGCTGAGGAGGTGCCATCTAGAAAAGGAAAAGGAAATCAGGCAGATTTCCTCCTCTCTGTGGCTGTGCTAGCCCTGCCTGCTCTCGCTGTCAATCTCCGGGGTTCTTCCCTTCCCTGGCTTTTGTGACTTACCTGTTACGGCATATTGCCACAGGTGAGAGGAGCCCTCCTAGAAATCTCAGCAGAAGCCTCTGACTGTGGTTTGTGGCCCACAGTGCTGGTATGGGAGGGACGCTCCAGGCTGGCCTCAGGAATGGGGGCCCTTCCCCCGCAGCATGCCAATGCTGCTCTGGCATTTGGGGGAATGTCCTAAGGGAAGCAGGGGGGATGTGTCATGGGTGCACTCACCATTTATGGGAGTGGACGCCATGCACTGGCTCTGTGCACTGAGGAGCCAGTGGCATTTTTTCTAGAATAAGCAGTGAGTTGTTGTTGCTGGTGCTAATGCCCGAATGTGGCTTAGTGGGATGAAGGCACTGAGCAGAGGCTTCTAAAACCTCAGGCAGATACAGGGCTAAGGGCTCCATGCCTAAGGGAAGGGGGGGGACCGAAAGCTGGGAAAAGTTCAGCCAACCTTCTCCCACCCCCTCAGGTGGACAAAGTTTTGCACATTCCTGACACCTACATGAGATTGGGGAAGGAGGGAGGGAGACTCCTGACTCAGGCCCTGCCCTGTCCCTTGGAGGTTTGGAAGAACAATGATGGCGCCTCGTCCAGCGACTGGCTCCGTGTCTCTCAAACACACAGCTATGGAACATTCGTTGCTCCGAGTTCGATTTAAAAATCGAGAAAGATTTTTAATGTGAGAATTTTTACAAACTGGAGCAATGGGTCATGCTTTATGATGAGGTTTGGATTTACCTGAGTCCCCTAGGGGTCGGACAATGAGCCCATTGGCTGGCCGGCCTGATCTGCACTAGACAGGTAGCTATACTGGTATGGCTATGCTGGCAAACCGCTCCCAGTGGAGACAATGCAAACAAGTCGCTTAGACCAGTTCCCCTATTGATGTAACCTATATAACTGCGTCTACCTCAAGGCTGTTGTTGGTATCAAAATGTCACCCAAATGTCACCCACATAACCACCATCGCTATACTGGGACAGTCTATGCACACCTGGCCTTAGTCTGCAGTTCTGTCATAGATCCGAAGGCCAGATGGGACCATAGTGATCATCTAGTCTGACCCTCTGTATAACAGGCCAGAGACCCATAGGCACTGACTCCGTGGGTGTTCTGGGGCTGGAGCACCCATGAAGAAAAATTAGTGGGTGCTCTGCACCCACTGGCAGCTAAGCTTCCCACCCTGCCTCACCTCCTCCTCCGCTTCCTCCACTGAGCGCACTGCGTCCCTGATCCTCAGCCTACCTCCCAGCGCTTGCCGCCAAACAGCTGTAGCAAGCTCCGGGAGGGAGGGGGGAGGAGTGGGAACAGGGGAGGAGGCGGGGAAGAGGCGGGGATTTGGGGAAGGGGTTGGAATGGGGGCGGGAGGGGGCGGAGTTGGGGTGGGGGTTGGAATGGGGGGGGAGGAGGCAGGGCAGGGGTGGAGTCGGGGCGGGACCGGGGGCAAAGGGGGGTCGAGCACCCACCGGCACCAGAAGTCGGCACCTATGCAGTGACCTGCACCCAAATCATTCCTAGAGCAGATCTCTTAGAAAACAGCCCATCTTGATTGAACAATTATCACTGATGGAGAATCCCCCACGGCCCTGGGTAAATTGTTCCAATGGTTAATTACCCTCCCTGTTAAAAATGTATGCCTTGTTTCAGTTGGAATTTGTCTAACTTCAGCTTGCAGCCACTGGATTGGATTAGACCTTGCTCTGCAAGCCTGAGGAGCCCATTATCAAATATTTGTTCCTCAAATTTCTTTAGCTGCCTAGACTCAAGCCAAGCTCAATACTCGGCTTGGCCAAGGCCTGGCACATATTCTTTGTTTTTTAACCATGGCGCCAGGAGCAGTGACTACAGCTGTTTCAGGGGTGAGCTCCCTGCTCCTTGGTGCCCCCATGGGTTTCTTTCCTTTCATCCAACGAGTGCATCCCCCAAACATCCTGGGTTTGCATCCCTCTCATGTGCACTGCCGGCAGGAAGCTTTCCTGGACGAGTCCATCAACCTCTCCAGGTTCATTAAAGATTTGAGCCCTTCCAGGAGTGGCACCAGCTTCCAAACATGCCCTGAGTGCTGTAGAGGCTGGGCTGTCTTCCCCAGCTACAGCAAGGTTCTCAATGCTGTTCCCCAAACCCTGCCGGAATCTGTGAACCAGCAAGACTTTGATCGATTCTGCTCTGCAGCTGGGAAAGCTTCCAGTGCCAGTGGAAAGGAGCCAGGAACTATTCACGGGGGCTCCGCTGGTGTATAGTGGAGACGCCCCTCCACTCCTCTCCTGTCCCACAGCCAGGAAAGGGAGGCCCAGGGTCTAGGACAGGTCAGGGCTGGTGGATGGAGCCAGGTTGAGGGAAGGTAACAGCAAAGCCAGAGGAACCATTGTAGAGAATGCTGGGACATGGTTCCTGCCCACCCTGCGGAGTTCTCCCCAGTGGTAGGTGTCGGCCCATGGACATTGCCCCAGCTGGACTCTATCAGGCTCAAACTGTGCACACCCAGGAGTGGTGCTGATCCAGCCCCATCGATCCAGGCCCAGCCTGGGTTAAATTGGGGCAATTTCTGTTAGAACCGGCCCAGAGTCTCCTGCCAGCAGATGGGAGCTCAAGCGAGGCTTATCTCCCTATATATCATCTGTAGCTATGTGGCTCGCTGCGTGCATGTGCGTGCACACAGAGACTCAGATTTAATTAAGGAAAATTGTTTATCACTTTGCACTGTGCGCAGTACCAGCTCTCATGCCGGCACCCAGTGGCTAACGAGTGCCTCTCCGCACTATGGGCCATTCATGGCTGGGATCTACTGCAAAGCTCCCTGCAGTGAGGGACCGGAAATGAACTTTCCATTTTTCTGCCACTCCAGGCTTCATTCATGTACATTAACCACACTTGTCTCTCTCCTGTTTCATGGCGCTTTCTTGCCTGCGGCTCGCCTGTGGTGCTGTTCTTGTGGGGTGGGTGGTAGGAGATGAGCTGGTGGCATGGTTTGCAAGCATAGCTGGGTGAGCCAAAGGCAAATGGGAAGAACGCAGCCTCCTGAGTATGGTGGCTTGGCCTAGCCTGGTGTGTCCAGCTGTGCTGTGGTTTGAGTTAACTAACTACCAGTTAACTTGATGTAGCTAACAGGACAGTAACGCTAACACAGCCATTTCACAAGGGCTGTTCTCTGGTCATATGCATTCCTGTCAGTTAACTTCACTTAACAGGTGATCAATTAACTTCATAGAATCAGAGAATATTAGGGTTTGAAGAGACCTCAGGAGGTCATCTAGTCCAATCCCCTGCTCAAAGCAGGACCAACACCAACTAAATCATCCCAGCCAAGGCTTTGTCAAGCCAGGCCATAAAAACCTTTAAGGATGGAGATTCCACCACCTCCCGAGGTAACCAATTTCAGTGCTTTACCATCCTCCTAGTGAAATAGTGTTTCCTAATATCCAATCTAGACCTCCCCTACTGTAACTTGAGACCATTGCTTCTTGTTCTCTCATCTGCCACCACTGAGAACAGCCTAGCTCCATCCTCTTTGGAACCCCCCCTTCAGGTAGTTGAAGGCTGCTATCAAATCCCCCCTCACTATTCTCTTTTGCTGACTAAATAAGTGCAGTTCCCTCAGCCTCTCCTCATAAGTCATGTGCCCCAGCCCCCTAATCATTTTCATTGTCCTCCGCTGGACTCTCTCTAATTTGTCCACATCCCTTCTGTAGTGGGGGGACCAAAACTGGACGCAATACTCCAGGTGTGGCCTCACCAGTGCCGAATAGAGGGGAATAATCACTTCCCTCGATCTGCTGGCAATGCTCCTACTAATGCAGCCCAATATACTATTAGCCTTCTTGGCAACAAGGGCACACTGCTGACTCATATCCAGCTTCTCGTCCACTGTAATCCCCAGGTCCTTTTCTGCAGAGCTGCTGCTTAGCCAGTCGGTCCCCAGCCTGTAGCAGTGCATGGATTCTTCCTTCCTAAGTGCAGGACTCTGCACTTGTCCTTGTTGAATCTCCTCAGATTTATTTTGGTCCAATCCTCCAATTTGTCTAAGTCACTCTTGACCCTAACCCTACCCTCCAGTGTATCTACTTCTCCCCCCAGCTTAATGTTGTTGTAGGAGCAGCAGTGATCTGTATGCTATGTATAACCTGTATGCTCAAAAGGTCTGTTACACCTTCCCCCCCTTTTGTCTCCTCTCCCTCTTTGACTACCTGTGAAGCGGCTTTCCCCCTCCCGCTCCCTCCTGGAATACTTGTGGGATGAATGGACTGCTTTAGCAGCTAGAAGATCAGAATAGCTCCCAGGTAGACAAGGTGTCTGGCACTCTGATTAGGCAGCGATCACATTCAATGCATGGACACTGCATGGACACTGTCTGAAGTGGAGCATGACCAACCAGACATGGCCAAGTCATCTCTAGTCGCAGGCCATGAGGAGCAGGTCCTTAAAAGGGGAAGGGGCCATGTGCTCAGAAGTGCATTCACAAGATTGTACCTTCCGTAAAAGCCCTTTGCCCGGACCGCCTGGCCAGTGGTTCTCCGCGTTGCATTCCATCATGCCTCGGGAAGACTTACCTTCATTGCACCAAGTATCAGGGGGTAGCAGTGTTAGTCTGTATCTACAAAATCTAATAGATTTATTTGGGCATAAGCTTTCGTGGGCAAAAACCTCATGCATCCGAAGAAGTGAGGTTTTTACCCACGAAAGCTTATGCCCAAATAAATCTGTTAGTCTTTAAGGTGCCACCAGACTCCTTGTTGTCTTCATTGCACCATCCATCGCTGCACTGTGGGACACTTACCTTGAAGGATCCTGACATCTCCAGTGCCATGCCTGTCTTGGTAGCGTGAGTATGCGAGTGTGAGTGTGACCCCACCCCCCTTCTTTTGAGCTTGGCTATCAGTATAATAAATGTGTCACTTTCTGCCAAACTCTGGTGGGTCACTAGTCCTCCCTAAGCTTACTAGCTGGCCCAATTCCAGGTAACGAGTGTCATCTGCAAACTTGCTGAGGTTGCAATTAATCCCATCACCCAGATCTTTAATAAAGATGTTGAACAAAACCAGCCCCAGGACTGACCCCTGTGGCACTCCGCTTGATACTGACTGCCAACTAGACATCAAGCCGTTGATCACTACTCGTTGAGCCCAACAATCTAACCAGCTTTCTATCCACCTTATAGTCCATTCATCCAATCCATACTTTTTTAACTTGCTGGCAAGAATACTGTGGAAGATTGTATCAAAAGTTTTGCTAAAGTCAAGATATATCACATCCACCGCTTTCCCCATATCCACAGAGCCAGTTATCTCATCATAGAAGGCAATCAGGTTGGTCAGGGATGACTTGCCCTTGATGAATCCATGTTGACTGTTCCTGATCACCTTCCTCTCCTCCTGCTTCAAAATGGATTCCTTTAGTACCTGCTCCATGAATTTGCTGGGGAATAAAGTGAGGTCTGTAGTTCCCTGGGTTCTCTTTCTTCCTTTTTTTAAATATGGACACTATATTTGCCTTTTTCCAATTGTCTGGAACTCCCCCAATCACCATGAATTTTCAGAGATAATGGCCAAAGGCTCTTCAGTTCTCACAGAACCAAACCCTGTAGTCCAGACAAAGCCCTGGTGGAGACAGGGCTTAACACCTATAACACACGTAAAGTGCTCATGGCCAACGCTGTTTCCAAATGTTTCCTTTCCAGGCTATGTCTACACTCAACACACTACAGCTGCGTGGCTGCAGTGCTTCAGTGTAGACACTCAGGACTTGTCTACACTTACATTTTATAGCGCTCTAACTTGCTGGCTCAGGGGTGTGAAAAATCATCCCCCTGAGAGCAGCAAGTCTGAGTGCTTTAAAGCACTAGTGTAGACAGGCGCCCAGCACTGGGAGCTAATCCCCTTGTGGAGATGGATTACCGGGAGCTCTGGGAGAGCTCTCTCCCAGCACTCGCACGCAACCACACTTGCACTTCAAAGCTTTGAAGTTTCCACTGTAGATATACCCTCAGTACAGTGATGGGAGGAGTTCTCCCATCGGCACAGGTAATTCACCACCCCGAGACTTCTTTTGTCAGCCTAGCGCTGTCTATATTGGGGTGCGGAGGGGAGGTTGGCTTAACCACATCACTCAAGGGGGTGGAGTTTTCACACCCCTGACAGGCGTACCTATGCTGATGTAACTTTTCAGTGCAGACCAGCCCCAAGGCCTAGCCATGGGCTAGGCTGCCTTCCAGCTAAAGCAAGGGAAAGGGAGTCGCTGCCCTTCGACTAGGAGGCAGACCCTGGTCAAGTTCTGATGAGGTGATTGTGGGAGCCAGGCACTTTTCCTAGCCCAAACCAACTCCTTGTGGCCTTGTCGGGACCTGCGTGAACTGGGAATCAGTTAATTAAGCAAACAGCCCAACGCACTGAGGGTCACAGCCCTAGAGTAGCCAGGTTCCATGTGGGCTGCCATGCTGGGCGCAGGAGCAGAGAGGTGCAGAGTACAGTTCCCTGTTCTCTGCACTGCTAGGATGCTCGATGGGTGCACACATTGCAGGGGGATTGCAGGGACCTGGCACAGATGGGGCTGGCCCTTCACTAGCCCAGTGTTTGCCAGCCGCGCCCCCTCAGCCCACTGCCGAAGAATGGGAATGACATGAGACCAAATTGTGTTCTTCAACTGGTTTGTAGGCTCTTGTGTTCTGGACAGATGTGTCCTGGATGCTGCCCGTTCAGTCCAGGGCACTTTGTTAGGTAAAACTGGGCTGGAACACAGCACCTCAGGGCAGGGCCGGATTAATCTTTTGGGGGCCTGGCATCAAAAATATTTGTGGACCCCCTTGGAGGCAATTGGAGCATGGAGTGGGGGGTTTAGTCACTGGAGTGAGGGGCTGGCCAGGAGCATGGCATGCTAGGGATGGCCCCGCTCCGCTCAGCCCAGTGCGAGGGCACTGTTTACAAACTGGCGGGCCATTGTGCATCTGGCAACTGCCAGTCCCTGTGCTGCCAGCATGCCCCTTCCCCTCAGGGGCGGGCCAATGCCGCGCTACAGTCCTTCCACCCCAATCCCCTCCAACTCCCTATGGCCAGGGACCCCTAGACCTGCTATGCTTACCGCTCCCCCCACAATCCCCACAAATGCACAGTGACCTGCACAACACCATTAGGGTTACCATACGTCCGTTTTTTCCCGGACATGTCCGGCTTTTCGGCAATCAAACCCCCGTCCGGGGGGAATTGCCAAAAAGCCGAACATGTCCGGGAAAAATACCGGCCGGGCACTTCCTCTCCCGCGGCTGCTCTGCTCCTCCCCGGACTCAGACTTTGGCTCTGTTTAAGAGCCAAGCTGCCCGCGCCAGCGCTACCGGCTTCAGGCAGTCCCCTTGCCTCCGGACCCCAGCCGCCGGGAGGGCACTTCTCCTCCCCGGCTCCAGCTGCTCTGCTCCTCCCCGGACTCAGACTTCGGCTCTGTTTAAGAGCCAAGCTGCCCGAGCCAGTGCTACCGGCTTCGGGCAGCCC
>NC_048305.1:38949317-38975906 GCF_013100865.1 Trachemys scripta elegans
GGAGGTTTTTAAGGCCCGGCTTGACAAAGCCTTGGCTGGGATGATTTAGCTGGGAATTGGTCCTGCTTTGAGCAGGGGGTTGGACTAGATGACCTCTTGAGGTCCCTTCCAACTCTGATATTCTATTCTAAGTCCTCAATCTGCACCATCTCTCACTGGGAAATCCGCACTGGAGGGGAGCCAAGAACACTTACGACCTTGAGAAGAGTCCTGGCTGCTGGGAAATGAGCTCTTTGCCTCTTTTCCCTTTGCGCCTTTCGGGGAGCCCCCAAACCTATTTAGATTAGTCAAGTCCAGAGAAAGCTGTGAAAAACTTCGGAGAGAGCTGGGCAGGCTAGGCCAGTGCATAACACGAGGGCAGATGACATTCAGTGTTGACAAATTCAAAGTAATGCAAACTGGAGGGAAAAAATGGAACCTTGCAGGGTTCTAATTAAGTGTAAATGCTCAGAGAAAAGACCTGGGCATCAGAGCTCAGTGAAGACATCTGCTCAATGTGCACTGGTTCTCAAAAACATATACAAAATCTTGGCTGCGTAAGGAATGGGATAGAAAATAATGTGGAGGATATTATAATGCCTTCAGCTGACTTAGTGTTCAGTTCTCAGCCCCCATTTCAAAAAGCAGGACATTGAAGTAGAGGGGTTGAGAGACGAGCAATGTAAATGATTGGCAGAATGGAGAGACTTTCATAGGAAAGGAGAGAGAAACATTGGGACTGCGGGCTGGGACACTTTGGTCTAATTCCAGTTGGGTTTAGCCTGCGGGTGCTGGGTGGTGTGGTGGCCTGTGCCATACAGGAGGTCAGTCTAGGTGATCTGGGGGACTCTTCTGGTCTTAAACTCTATGACTGCTTATAGATTCCTAGATTCCAAAGCCAGAAGGGATCATTGTGATAATCTAGTCAGTCCTCCTGGAGGGAGGGATAGCTCAGTGGTTTGAGCATTGGCCTGCTAAACCCAGGGTTGTGAGTTCAATCCTTCAGGGGGCCACTTTAGGGATCTGGGGCAAAATCAGTACTTGGTCCTGCTAGTGAAGGCAGGGGGCTGGACGCGATGACCTTTCAAGGTCCCTTCCAGTTCTAGGAGATGGGATATCTCCATTAATTAAAAAACACAGGCCAAAGACCTGCCCCCAAATCATTCCTAGGGCAGATCTCTTAGAAAAACAGCCAATCTGCATTTAAAAATTGCCAGTGATGGAGAATCCCCCAGACCCCTGGATCAATTGTTCCTGGTGTTCAGAGACTCTTATGGTTACCAGTAGAGCTGGGGTGTCTAGCACATCTGAGCCATGGGGTTGGGGGGCAAGACAGGTTGTTGGGGGTGATGAGTGCAGGAGTGACTGAGTCACAAGAGACTCTGAACTGCAGGACTCCAAGACCAGAGAGAAAACTGTGTCCCAGGACGGGGTCTGCATATAATACCCTGAATGGGCCACATGGCCTCCTCTTCTCCAGCCACGCTGCCTGGCCTAGTGTATGCTTTTCCTACTGGCTCCTCCTCTTCACGTGCATCTCTTCTGCACAATCTTCACGGTGAGAAGGGAAACCCAGCTTTGTTCAGAAATCTAAAGAAGGGCAGTTTGGATAATGAGATCCCAGTTCTTCCTGCTGGGGTCCATGGGAAAGCTGCCATTGGCTTCCATGTGACCATGATCAGGCTATCAGCAAGTGAGGAGCACCTTGTACCAATCACTCTTGGGCAAAGCACTAGTGTCTGCACAGCCCAGCAGGTCCTGAGTGACACAGGATGCCAAACGTCCCCCGTGGGAAAGGAAAGCACCATTGAACTGACAGCTAGCTGGGGAGTTATGGAGAACTGGAGCAGTGAATGACTGGAGGAAAGCAATGAGGTACTGAGCTTCAAAGAGCACAGATCAGAGATCCTGGCACCTCCTGCCCAGTGAATCTAAGTCAATTAGACAATGGGATGATGAGTGAGGAATGAAATCCTGGTGAATGGTCTGAGAGCGCTGAGCACCACTGAGGGGTGCAAGGTGCAGGGCGGGCCCGGCATGCGTTACCATTGAACTGCCAAATGAGCTGAGGAAGGGAGCATCTGGTTGGCTTTCAGTGAGACATTTGATACCTTGTCTCATTAAGTCTTGCTCACAAAATTCACTGTGTATTGGTTTGGGTCTGACACTGCCACTGGGTCAGAGAGTGGGCTCCACAGCCATAAAGCAAGGCAATGAGAAATGGCAGCCTATCAAAATGGGGGCAGTTTGTAGTGGGAACTGCTGGGCTCTTTGTTAACATTTCATTAGCACTCTCAAAGCTGGAGTAAATAGCACACACCAGTGATGTTCAGAGACCCAAGCAGGGGTGGGAGTGGGGAGGAGAGTAGGCAGAGAGCTAGGGCCCAGCCAGCTCCGTGGAGAGCCTGGCCTGCATGCGACATGGCTGTAGACCTGACAGGGGATTGAAGGCTGGTCTGGCAGCAAAAAGACCAAGGTGAGCTGGGGCTGCATGTACAGAGGGCTCAGATCACGGGAGGGAGGGGGATCGTCTGGCCTGGTCCCCATGCATAGCGCCCTGCTGAGATGACAAGAACTGGGGCTGGATCTCAGGAAATGTCCTGATGGTGACGCTGTGCGGTCAAAGGGGTGGGAACCACATGGCCTAGGCCAGCCCTGCAGAGTGCCCTGGGCTGGATGGTGCCGAGATCTCTGCTCTCCTCTGAATAGCCTTTCTTTGGGGCAGAACTAAGAGTCCTTTTCTTGCCATAGCTTCTGATTGGATGAAAATGAAAGGCCCGGGAAGCAGAAGCTGCACCCTCCCACACCTGTAACGATGCGTTCTGGCGGGACCCAACTGAGAGTGCCAATTCAGGACCAATTGTTTAAAACAGGGTAGTTACAGCCCAAGGCTGGGGTTTTTCCACCTCTAAGGCAAAACAAACTAGCCAGACAAAGAGGACTTTGGTCTCACCCCCACTGGCTAACCACAAGTCACACAAGAAATTCCCTTAGACACTCCAGTTTCCCAGTATCACCACCAGTGCCACTCATTATGGGGACAAATGGTTATGAAAGCCAATACCCCAGTAAAAGAAAAAAGGTTC
Source organism: Trachemys scripta elegans (assembly GCF_013100865.1). Classification (NCBI taxonomy): domain Eukaryota; kingdom Metazoa; phylum Chordata; order Testudines; family Emydidae; genus Trachemys; species Trachemys scripta. Next base: position 38,952,383 of record NC_048305.1, read on the forward strand.
TTCTGATCCCACAGAACCAAGCCCCAGACCCAGGTCAATATACAAATCAGATCTTACCCACAAATCACGCTGTTGCCAATCCTTTAGAATCTAAAATCTAAAGGTTTATTCATAAAAGGAAAAAGATAGAGATGAGAGCTAAAATTGATTAAATGGAATCAATTACATACAGTAATGGCAAAGTTCTTGGTTCAGGCTTGTAGCAGTGATAGAATAAACTGCAGGTTTAAATCAAGTCTCTGGAGTACATCCACAGCTGGGATGGGTTATCAGTCCTTTGTGTAGAGCTTCCATTTGTAGCAAAGTCCCTCCAGAGGTAAGAAGCAGGATTGAAGACAAGATGGCGATGAGGCATCAGCCTTTTATAATCTTTTCCAGATGTAAGAACACCTTTTTGCCCTTACTGTGGAAAATTACAGCAAAATGGAGTCTGGAGTCACATGGGCCAGTTCCTGCATACTTTGCTGAGTTGCAAGGCGTATCTACCTTCTATCAATGGGTCAATTGTATAGTTGATGATCCTTAATGGGCCATCAAGCAGGCTAGGCAGAGCTAACACCAACTTGTCTGGGATGTCTCCCAGAAGCATAGCATAAGTTTGAAATACAGACAGTTTAGAGCCAATATTTATAACTTCAACTACAAAATTGATACACACATATAGACAGCATAATTATAACCAGTAAATCATAACCTTGTCTTAGACACCTCATTTGACCCCCTTTATACAAGATTTGGTGCCACTCCAGGACTTTGGTTGCAACCATGTCCTATATGGTCCCAGATTATATCAATAACGTGACACCCCCCCAAGGCCTGCCCAGTGAATGAAGCTCAGTGCGCAGGAGGGGTTGATGGGGGGAGAAGAGGGGTATAGCAGGGTGGAAGCCAAGCCTGCTGTCCCCTCCCATCCATCTTTGATACAGGGGCACATGCAGAAACCTCTCCTAGGAATGAGGATCTCTCTGAGTTTGAAACTGGCCAGCAGGGTGATCTGGCCCCTCACCACGTGGCTGAAGCGCACCAGGGCTCTGCCCCAGCACAATGTGAACAGACAACAAATGTCCCAGGGATGGGGCGGGCGGATTCGGAGCAGCACTGCGCTTCATGCACCCCTTGGGCCACCATCGCATTCACTCATCTCCACCCTCTGCCGCTTGGCTTGGTCCCCACCTTTGAGGAGGCACTGGGCATGGACTGGCCGGAGACATGGCAGCGATGAGCTCAGGTGGGTTCCTGCCGGCAGCTCGCAGCCTGGGCTGCCAGGACAATGTGGCAGAGCCTGTTGGGGAAGGCATGTGGGGGCTGGGTGGAGGCAGACTGGGGAGTGCCCAGAGGCACTGCAGGAAGCAGCGGAGTTGAGCCTGGATGGGACATGGGAGGTGAGGGGGCGAGCAGGGGGTGAGTGGGGTTCTGGTGTCAGAGAGACCAACCCTGGCTGAGGCTATAAGATGTGACACATATGTGTGGCAGCCATTTCAGCCGGGCCCCCTTTAAACAGCCTTGCCTCAGGCTAGGGTTACAAACTTTCTAATCGCACAAAACCAAACACCCTTGCCCCGGTCCCGCTCCTTTCCAAGACCCCGCTCCTTCTCCAAGTCCCCACCCCTGTTCACTCCATCCCCCAACCCTCCATCACTCACTCTCCCCCATCCTCACTCACTTTCACCAGGCTGGGGCAGGTGTTTGGGGTGCGAAAGGGTGGCTCAGGGCTGGGGCAGAGGGTTGGAGTGTGGGAGGGGGTGCGGGCTCTGGCTGGGGGTCTGGGCATTGGGGTGGGGTCAGGGATAAGGGGTTTGGGGTGTAGGAGTGGGCTCAGGGCTGGGGCAGGGAGTTGGGATGTGAGAGGGGGTTCGGGGTGCGTGCTCCGGTTGGCATGTCCAGCTCCTAGGTGAAGCAGTCAGGGGGCTCTGTGTGCTGCCCCAGCCTGCAGGCACTGCCCCCTCAGCTTCCACTGGCCGCGGTTCCCGGCCAATAGAAGAGCTGGCGCTTAGGACATGGGCAGCACACAGAGCCCTCTGGCCGCTCCTGCACGTAGGAGTGGGAGGGACATGCCAGCCGCTTCCGGGAGCCACATAGAGCTGGGCAGGGAGCCTGCCTTAGCCCTGCTGCGCTGCCGACCGGACTTTTAGCTGCCCGGTCAGCAGTGCTGACCAGAACTGCCAGGGTCCCTTTTCGACTGGGCATTCCAGTCGAAAACTGGACGTTTGGCAACCCTACTTCAGGTATCCCCATGGCTGGGGCTGTAGCGGTTTTAAAACTGGTGGAAAGCGTCCCCTGTGTGGACAGACCATGACCTCCCAGCTCACCCGCCTGTGCAAAGGCACTTAGGCAATGGACCACAGCTAGTTCATGGCATCCCCACACCCCTGGGCCATGCCCTGGCCTTCTGCAGAGTTCCCCCTTCGCCATAGCACTGCTCTGCTTCAGTCCCTGACCCAGATGCAGTGCCTTTCAGTGCTGTCCACACCAGCCCTGTGCTGGGAACCGTGTGGCACAGTCCCTGGAACATGGCAAGCAGCCACTCCAGGGACGCCAGCCACAGCCATGCTGCAGGAACCACGGGCAGGGCTCAGTCACCAGCGTTTCCACCCGCCATGTCAGTTAGGAACAGCTAGGGTGACCATATTTCCCAAAGGGAAAATGGGACTCAGGGTGGGGCTAACCCGAGCCCCCCTCATCCACGCGCAGCTAGCCCAAGCCACTCTCCTGAGCCCCCCTCCATACAGGGCTTACCGAGCTGCTCTCCCAAGCCCCTCACCCACATCCTGCGCGAGGCTTGCGCTGGTGTCACTGCCTGAGCCTGCCTGCCCCCTGTCCGAGCCCTGCCTCCCACACTGTGCGGGGCTGGCATTGACGCTCACCCCCCTTTGCACCCTGCCTTTTTTAACATAACTCGGCATTTGTCCCATTTGCTCTTGCCAACTGATCAAGTCAACAAGAGCAAACAGGAGAAATGCCTACTTTTGCCGGAAAAGTCAGGACATCCGGGACAGGGCTTTAAAAAGGGACTGTCCCAGCCAAAATGGGACGTATGCTCTGGGCATGGGGTGCGAGGGGAAACCCCCTTTTGCAGACAAGGCCTCAGTGCAGGTCTGCATTCGAGAGACTAACCCTTCCTCATTGCACCAGCTGGATGCACCGCTCAGGGTGTCTGTGCCCGCCAGTGCAATTGGTCTGGGCAACTTTAAAAGTGGGCTCGAACCTCCCGCATTTGCACTGCCCACTGCGTATGCATCTGAGAGCTCCTGCAACAGCTGTCACCAGCAGTGCCTTCTGGGTGATTTCAAAAAGCCTCATGGAGTGCCACATGGGTGCCCTGAAGAACTGTGGTAGAGGAGGTCCAAGTCCCAGAAGCCCCTGGGAAATCCTCAAGGGACTCTCATAAAGTTCCCTTGAGCCATGGCATTTTCAAGCAGCATTTGCAGCATGACAGGCAAGCAGATTGCTCGGATCCTACGCCTCGCCTGGAAGAAAGTGTCATGCTTACAGCTGCCAAGGTTTGTGCTGCTACCTGTGTGACATTTTATGTAAACTAGTTAACAAGGTCATTTGAACATAAGAACGGCCATATTGGGGCAGATCAAAGATCCATCTAGCTCAGTATCCTGTCTTTTGACAATGGCCAATGCCAGGTGCCCCAGAGGGAATGAACAGAACAGGTAATTATCCAGTGATCCATCCCCTGTCGCCCATTCCCAGCTTCTGGCAAACAGAGGCTAGGGACAACATCCCTGCCCAATCTGGCTAATAGCCATTGAATTTGCATATTTACACATATTTTGCATACAACCCTAAACTTCATTTGCAACAAATTGTGTGGCCTGTGCAGCCCTGGGGACAAGCCCTCTGATTATCCCTGGGCAGCAGCAGGACAGCTTCACCCACTCCCAACCACCCTGACAGCAGCCTCACACCAGTCTGGGAGTTGCCTCTCGGGGCCATAGGGCGGTTCAGTTGCCATGGTCCAGGCTGCTCTGCTGGGTCAACCAATCCGTGCAAAGCAGTTGACATGGGAGCTGGCACTGAGACCCCCCCCAAACTCATCCCATACAGGATGAACTGCCCCAAGGATGGAAACAGCTGGTTTCTGGGGTGTTCTGATGTTACACGGGTGGGGCTTCATGGATATTGCCCGATCGGACCCATGGAAACAACAGGCTGGGGAAATGGACACAAAGGGGAGCCAACCCAAGAAATACAATGGAGCCCAGTGCATCCCTGCTTTGATGCAGCCCTGCCCCGGCACAAGGAGCCCAGTATGTCCCTGGCCTGGCCTGGGGAATCTGGTGTGTCTCTGCCCTGTCCTGCTTCCTGCCAGCCCCCTTGTGCAGGATCACACTGTGGGCAAGGACCCAAAAAGAAAAAGGCTCAAGGCGCCAGGAAGCAGGTGAAAGAAATGGGAGTACCACCCAGCTTCAGGTACCAGAGGGGCCATCTTCAGATATGCCAACTCCCCATATCTGACCCTACATCTTTAAAAAAGGGGAGAAGAAGAACCTGGGGAACTACAGCCTCACCTCAGTCCCTGGAAAAATCATGGAGCAGGTCCTCAAGGAAACCATTTTGAGGCACTTGGAGGAGAGGAAGGTGATCAGGAACAGTCAACATGGATTCACCAAGGACAAGTCATACCTGGCCAACCTGATTGTCTTCTATGATGAGATACCTGGCTCTGTGGAAATGGGGAAAGCAGTGGATGTGATATATTTGGACTTTAGCAAAACTTTTGATACGATCTCCCACAGTATTCTTGCCAGCAAGTTAATAAAATATGGATTGGATGAATGGACTATAATGTGGATAGAAAGCTGGCTAGATTGTCAGGCTCAGTGGGTAGTGATCAATGGCTCAAAGTCTATTTGGCAGCCGGTATCAAGCGGAGTGCACCAGGGGTCAGTCCTGGGGCTGGGTTTGTTCAACATCTTTATTAAAGATCTGGATGATGGGGTGGATTGTACCCTCAGCAAGTCCACAGATGACACTAAGCTGGGGGCAGAGGTAGATATGCTGGAGGGTAGGGATAGAGTCCAGAGTGACCTAGACAAACTGGAGGATTGGGCCAAAAGAAATCTGATGAGGTTCAGCAAGGACAAGTGCAGAGTCCTGAATTTAGGACAGAATAATCCCATGCACCGCTATAGGCTGGGCACTGACTGGCTAAGTGGCAGTTCTGCAGAAAAGGATCTGGGGATTACAGTGGATGAGAAGCTGGATATGAATCAGCAGTGTGCCCTTGTTGCCACGAAGGCTAATGGCATATTGGGCTACATTAGTAGGAGCATTGCCAGCAGATCGAGGGACGTGATCATTCCCCTCTATTCGGCATTGGTGAGGCCTCATCTGGAGTACTGTGTCCAGTTCTGGGCCACACACTACAAGGAGGATGTGGAAAAATTGGAGAGAGTCCAGTGGAGGGCAACAAAAATGAACAGGGGGCTGGAGTACATGACTTACGAGGAGAGGCTGAGGGAACTGCGCTTGTTTATCTGCAGAAGATAAGAGTGAGGGGAGATTTGATAGCAGCCTTCAACTATCTGAAGGGGGTTTCCAAAGAGGATGGAGTTCGGCTGTTCTCAGTGGTGGCAGATGACAGAACAAGGAGCAATGTCGCAAGTTACCTAGGGAGATAGTGGAATCTCCATCCTTGGAGGTTTTTAAGGCCCAGCTTGATAAAGCCCTGGCTGGGATGATTTAATTGGGAATTGGTCCTGTTTTGAGCAGGGGGTTGGACTAGATGACCTCCTGAGGTCTCTTCCAGTCCTAACCGTCTATGATTCTACAGAGCACCCTGCTCCGTCCCTCTGTGGGCATATGGAGTGGCCGGCTCCTTCCTTCAGTGACCCTCTGGAACGCCCAGCTCCACCCCCCTGTGGCCCTATAGTGCGCCCAGCTCCATGTCTCCATCACCCTACAGAGTGCCCGGCTCCATCCCTCTCTGACCCTACAGGTCATCCCCCTCTGCCCCTGTTCATGGCTCTGAAGGTCATGCTAGGCCAGTCTCTTTATTTTGGGGAAAATGCCAGCTGAACCCCAGGGCCTGACCACAGCCAGAAGGGTGGGCCCAGCACTGTGCGATTGTTCAGTGGGGATGGGGAAGGCTGACTCGCTCCCCTGCACTCCCTGAGGTTCTTAGTGATGGCGTAGTCAGCATGGGTCCCAGTCTAGCTCTGTGTGCATCTCACGTGCGAGGTCAGAGTTTTGTGCCTGGCCCTGTCCGGTGAGGGCCGTGTGTGTGCCCCAGCCTTCTGCTGCTCCAGTGCAGGGCAATCAGGAGCAGGGTGGCCATGGTTCTCCTCCAGGCCCTCACAATGCAAAGCCTTGTTTGCTGGGGACTCTGAAGGCAGGATGGAGGGCAGGTCGTGGGAGCCACAACAGCTGGAATAACCACAGTTACTGGAGGGCAAGGAGCTGCTGTCTCCTTCTCCCCTACATGTGCGAGTGGATGCCACCAGCAGTGATCAGTAGGCCGCGTCCTGGCTCACACCGGTGGTGACTGGCAGGCAGCATCCCCTCAGGGTGATGGGCTGAGAAGCATCAGCTGCATCAGTTGAACAGTGACTGGAGTCCCGCTCTCCAGAACTTGGGATCTGCCCTAGCAGCTCGGTCCAAGGCCTAGTGCTTGACAAAGGTCAGGGATTACTCCACCTCGCTGATGCTGATACCAGGAGGTGCACCAGCCAGCCGCTGACATATGACAGTACATTGAGCTGTGTGCTTGGGAATCCTCTGATGACACAGCCTGACCTTTTGAATGCCCGGCCAAGGCTACAAATAATCGAGGAGACAAACTGAATCCTTTAGTTCTGTCAGTGTAATAAAGCAAGGTGCCGCAGCCATCCAGAGTGTGATGCTTCCTCTCTCCCAGTAGTGGGGGTCTGGAAGAAGACTAGTAAGATAATGGACTGGTTCAGGTGAAACGAAAAACCACCTTGGGGATGAATTTTGGGCACGGTCTCAACACCATCATGCCCTTATAAAATGTTGTGCAGGAAGGCCCAATCAGGAGTGGATGCAGCTTGCTGACTAGCCTAGCCAAAGTGATGGTGACCTGAGCATGAGATGGTGCAAAGAGCAAACTGAAAGCTCCAAAGGGGGCTCCATGGGATCCAGGAGGACAATGTTGAGGTCACACGCTGGAGCTGGGTCCCTGACAGGTGGGTAAACAGTTAACAGGCCTTTGAGGAACCTTGAGGCCATGGGGTGTGATCAGACATCAGATTGCATCAGATGACAAGCCAAGATTGCTGCAGGGTGGACCTCGACGGAGCAGAATGACAAGCCAGACTAATCAAGGATTTTTGATATAAGAGCCTACACTGGACCTAGGCTGTGCTGAGCTTCCCACACTGAGAACCTCTTCAATTTCAAGCCATGTCTCTCACAAATTTTCCTGCCCTGTATCAGGATCTCCTGAACTCATAGGAGCACTCTCTGTCCATGGCACTCAGCAAGCCAACATTCATGCTGTCCAGTGCAGTGACTTTGCGTCCAGATGCAGTATCTGATCTGCCTGTGGTTCTGTGGGAACAGCTCTGGGCACTCTGGCCGAGCTGGATAGATGGCTGCATGGGCATCTGCAGGAGATGTCAGCCAGAACTATCTCAGCTAGTAAGGAGCTACAAGGATGAGTGTGGCTCTGTCTCATCAGATCTTAGATGTCACGCTGGGAAGCCAAGGAATCAGTGGGAAGGCCTACAGGAGGCCTTGATTCCGCAGCAGAAGGAAGGCATCTGGTAGCAGTCCTGGGCTCATGCCCACCCACCCCCCACCCCCCAGAGCAAAAGGGCATAGATTCCAAGGCCAGAAGGCACTGTTGTGACTATCTAGTCTGACCCCCAAGATAGCACAGGCTAGAGACTTGCCCAAGAATCAGTCCCAGGGCACAGCCAATCTCGATTGAACCATTGCCTGTGATGGAGAATCCACCATAACCTTGGGTAAGTTGTTCTAATGGTTAATTACCCATCACAGGTTTCACTGTGGCACCTGCTCATGGCAGGGTCCAGAGATCAACTCCCGTCAGGTCTAGCACCCTTTTCCATCGCTCACTCACCCAGTGGCCCCACTCGCTTTCCAGGTGCTCTCTCTTCGTGACTCAGCTCTCCAGCCAGGTCACTACACAGTTTTCTCCTTCCAGCGTAACCAAGTCCCACCTGACAATCTGTCCCTGTGCCATTTCAGGCAACCTTCTGTAACTCCCAGTCTGTGCCACTTCCCCAGTGGCTGGCAGGGGAACCCGGGCCAGGGATTCTATTATTAGCTGCCAAGGTGAGCCCTCGCTGCTCTTTCCTTGGGCTTCTTCCCACTCTGCCTTCCACAGGCCATTCTTCCCCGCACCATCTCCGGGTAAACTTGTCCTGCAGGGCTGGGAAACCAGCGCCTTTGCTTGCCCCACTCCACCCTCAGTTTCCTTATATCCACCTCTCTGTGCCCGGACAGTGCCTGCAGCCTCTCCCCCTGAAGTCCCCTCATGCTCACAACTTCCTGGCTTTATACAGACCCAACCTGCTCTTTCCCAGAAGGGATTCATCTCCAGTTAGTGATTATTAATCAAGCCGGACTCTCCCCCAGGTGTGCCCTATAAGGTTAATTAACCCCTTCAGGGCAGGTGTGTGTGTGTGGGGGACACCCTATCACATCCTCACTATTAAAAATGTATGCCTAATTTCCAACCTGAATTTGTCTAGCTTCAACTTCCAGCCATTGGATCATGTTATCCTTTCTCTGCTAGACTGAGGATACCATTGTAAATATTTGTTTCCCATGTAGGTACTTACAGACTGTGATCAAGTCTGCTCTTCACCTTCTCTTTGTTAAACTAAACAGATTGAGCTCCTTGAGCCTATCACTATCAAGCAGGTTTTCTAAACCTTTAATCATTCTCATGGCTCTTTTCTGACCCCTCTCCAATCTATCAACCTCCTTCTTGAATTGTGGACACCAGAACCGGACACAGGATTCCAGCAGCGGTCGCACCACTGCCAAATCCAGAGATAAAATAACCTCTCTGCTCCTACTTGAGATTCCCGTTATGCATCCCAGGATCCCATTAGCTCTTTTGGCCACAGCATCAGGCTGGAAGCTGTTGTCCAGCTGATTATTAATACCCTCCCTCTTCCCCCTCCCACCAAATCCTTTCCCCTGGATAGAGTCCCTATCATGTAGGTAGGGCCCACATTCTTTGTTCCTAGATACACACATTTACATTTAGCTGTATTAAAACACATGTTGTTTCCTTGCACCCAGCTTACCAAGCAATCCAGATCACTCAGTATCCATAACCTGTCCTCATCATTATTTACTATGCCCCAGTTTTTGTGTCATCTGCAAGTTTTATCGGTGTTGATTTTGTATTTTCTCCTAGATCATTGATAAAAAAATGTTAAAGAGTGTAGGGCCAAGAACCGACCCCTGTGGGAGCTCACCCATTCAGTGATGATTCCCCATTTACAAACACATTTTGAAACCTATCAGTTAGCCAGTTTTTAATCAATTTAAAGTGTGCCACGTTAATTTTAGTTTTTTTAATCAAGATGCCTTACAGACGTCTAAGTATATATATATTATAAAAGCTCTGAGACTTTGTGTTGTTTTTGCTGGCAAACAGGTCTATTATGGGAATTTCCCATTGGCTGAATACCAGCTCCAAGATGGACCCTGGCAGTGGCTGGGGACCAACTGACTTCTTAGGAAGTCCGCTAGAAGTTTCTTACTCTTGGTAGGTGAAGATCCAGTGGGGTTATTCTGTGTCAGTGGTACTGTGTCCAGAGCCTGATACCTTACTGGCAAAGTGGTGATGAGCAGGAAGCTCCTTGTGTGTTTATGTAGTATATTGATGTCACAGAGTGGGAATTTTTCATAATATTGTATATGAATATTGTATGTGCCTCACTTTTCCCTATGTGCGGCATGGTTAACTAGGTGTGTGGGGGGTGGGAAGGTCATTTACTCTTTGCAGAGGTCCAGGTGTGACTGATGCCTGGCTGTCTGGGGCCTGGGCTCATGCTCACAAAGAGTCCCAGAAAACAATGTCCAGTTGGCCATTCCAGTTGCCCAGACATTTGGTACCTAGCAACTAAAGACCATGGTTGGCCGATCCCTCTGCAGGAAGCCAGCCAGGTGTGACCAGTTAAGGAGGAGGCCAGGTGACAATGTTTGCCTGCGAACAATGATAAAGGACTGGGGAGAGACCATGTGGGGAGATTAAGTATGGGCTGCTGGAGGCAGAGAGATGCTTCTGGACTGGGACTAAAGACGGGTCAGGAGAGCGCTGGGGTCTGGAGGGACCCAGATGGACTTTGCTGTAACTTTCCATTCTCTATATTAACTAAGGACTCTTTACGCCATGTTCCAGACATCTAATGAACTCTCCTGCTTTTACAATGCTCCAGAGCCAGGAAGCTGGGAGTGCATGGCTCCCTTTGGGTGTGTAAGTCTCCCTCCTGTGTCCAATCCAAGTGGACTCGTTGCAGGGAGCTCACGGCGTGAAGCAGGAGAGCGGAAGACTCTGAGGTTCAGTCCCAGGAGATGGTGAAGCCTAGGGACCTACACAGAGAGAGAGTGTGACCCTTTGGGGGATAACAAACTGAGGGGTCCTCACAGACACTGTTCCAGAGCCGGGCCTGTGAATCTGTGACAACTGCAGGTGTTGTCTGTCAAGATAAAAGAACAGGAGTACTTGTGGCACCTTAGAGACTAACAAATTTATTAGAGCATAAGCTTTCGTGGACTACAGCCCACTTCTTCGGATGCATATAGAGTGAAACATATATTGAGGAAATATATATACACACATACAGAGAGCATGAACAGGTGGGAGTTGTCTTACCAACTCTGAGAGGCCAAATAAGTAAGAGAAAAAAACTTTTGAAGTGATAATCAAACTAGCCCAGTACAGACAGTTTGATAAGAAGTGTAAGAATACTTACAAGGGGAGATAGATTCAATGTTTGTAATGGCTCAGCCATTCCCAGTCCTTATTCAATCCTGAGTTGATTGTATCTAGTTTGCATATCAATTCCAGCTCAGCAGTCTCTCCTTGGAGTCTGTTTTTGAAGTTTTTCTGTTGTAAAATAGCCACCCGCAGGTCTGTCATAGAATGACCAGACAGGTTAAAGTGTTCTCCCACTGGTTTTTGAGTATTATGATTCCTGATGTCAGATTTGTGTCCATTAATTCTTTTGCGGAGAGACTGTCCGGTTTGGCCAATGTACATGGATTTGCGGATACAGACTAACACGGCTGCTACTCTGAAATCTGTCAAGATATGCACTGTGGAAATCCATAGAACAGGAAGGAATGCCATGCAAGCTAGTCTGATGACCCAGAGCTCCACCATGTATATGTGATGTCCCACGTCTGCAGTGGACCAGCTCCCTACATTTGTACATGGCCGAGGTGGGCTCCCCAGCCCGTAAGAGCCGTGTAAGATGTGTCCAGAATCAAAAGTCATTGTTGGGGAAGGGGCCGAGACAATACCTCCCTTTGCACATTTTGGGGGCTTACCCAGTGTGACGGGATTCCCGGGGTGCAGCCTGGGACCGTGGGACCACTGTGCCCTTAACTCTCTCCAACCTGGGCTCTCTCACAATGCCCTACTAGTGACCAGCAGCAAACTCCTCCAGGCGCTGTGATCACTTAGCACAACAGCACCTGGAGCCCCCCACACCCAGCTAGATTGCATGAATGCTCCTAGAGCCACTCATGAATCTCACAGGGAAAGGCACCAGAGCTAAATCTCCCTAGGTCCCAGCACTGTACCCCAGGAATATACCATCTCACACTGCTCAAGATGAGCAATGCAGATGTATTAATTGGTTCACGACTTCATCAATGGAAAATGGATATACACCAGCCTTTGCAAAACATGAGCAGATTTGCCACACACTTCATAAAAACTCACTGGTGAAGATAAACAGTTAAACAAATTGATTGACTATAAAAGATAGATTTTAAGTGATATTACGTGATAGACAAAAAGCCAGAGTTAGGCCTGGTCTACACTAGGAGGTTTGTCGAATTTAGCAGCGTTAAATCGAATTAACCCTGCACCTGTCCACACAATGAAGCTATTTAGTTCGACATAGAGGTCTCTTAAATTTGATTTCTGTACTCCTCCCCAACGAGGGGAGTAGCGCTAAATTCGACATGGCCATGTCAAATTAGGGTAGGTGTGGATGGAAATCGACGCTAATAGCTCCGGGAGCTATCCCACAGTGCACCACTCTGTTGACGCTCTGGACAGCAGTCCGAGCTTGGATGCTCTGACCAGCCACACAGGAAAAGCCCCGGGGAAATTTGAATTCCTTTTCCTGTCTGGGCAATTTGAATCTCATTTCCTGTTTGGACATCGTGGTGAGCTCAGCAGCACTGGCAACGATGCAGAGTTCTCCAGCAGAGGTGACCATGAAATCTCAGAATAGAAAGAGGGCCCCAGCATGGACTGATCGGGAAGTCTTGGATCTGATCGCTGTGTGGGGCGATGAGTCTGTGCTTTCGGAGCTGCGATCGAAAAGACGGAATGCAAAGATCTACGAGAAGATCTCAAAAGCCATGACAGAGAGAGGATAGAGCCGGGATTCAACTCAGTGCCGCGTGAAAATCAAGGAGCTGAGACAAGCGTACCAGAAGACCAAAGAGTCAAACGGATGCTCCGGATCCCAGCCCCAGACATGCCATTTCTACGAGGCACTGCATTCCATTCTAGGTGCGGCCGCCACCACTACCCCACCACTGACCGTGGATTCTGAGGATGGGATATTGTTGACGACCGCTTCCTCGGAGATATTAGCGGACGGGGAAGATGAGGAAGGTGAGGAGGAGGACGAGGCAGTCGACAGAGCTTACAACACTGATTTCCCAGACAGCGGGGATCTCTTCATCACCCTCACAGAGATCCCCTACCAACCGTCCCCAGGCGTTAACCCAGACCCTGAATCAGGGGAAGGATCAGTCGGTAAATGTTTTAAACATGTAAACATTTATTTTGAACAGAACAGGAATATTAAGAATGGGTTTTTCATGATTTGTTTGCCCTAGGTGCTTAACGTTTTAGTCCTTGGCAGTGCAACTACTGCAAAAGAATTTAACAATGTCCGGTTTATCATGATTAGTTTGCCCTAGGCGCTCTACTTTTTAGTCCTTGCCAGTGCAGCTACTGGAAACGAAGGTCTATATGTCCGGGAATAGAGCTGAAATCCTCATGAGACATCTCCACGAAGCTCTCCTGGAGGTAATTGGAAAGCCTTTGCATGAGGTTCCTGGGGAGAGCGGCCTTATTGTGTCCTCCGTGGTAGGAAACTTTTCCTCGCCAGGCTATCATCAAGTACTCTGGGATCATTGCCTTGCAGAGCATGGCAGCATACGGCCCTGGTTTTTGCTGGCTTTCACGCAGCATGCGTTCTTTCTCGGTCTCAGAAATTCTCAGCAGAGTGATGTCGCTCATGGTGGTGACCTGTTTAGAATTAGGGGAATGTTACTATTGTGACTGCTTGCCTGTTCCTTTACAGAACTGTCACTGGCGGTTTACCGCCACGCGGTGGAGGCGGGAGAGGGGCAGCATACAGGGATCTTTCCCGGGGACAGCCGCGAGGGGGTGGGACAGGGGCAGAGTTCATGCTTGCCGGATTGCTGGCAGCAGGACTGCCCAACGATAGGAGCATTGCTTTGAACGTGAAAGGAGGGCATTGCTCTAATTTAAGTTTTAAGCAGCCAAAAGTCTATGGCTTACCATGTCAGCCTGCTACCCGAATTCCGCTGTCCTGCCCCGCTTGTCTGATCTCCACTGCAAGACCTCAGGCACTGAATGCGAAGGCCGAAAATTCGACCTTGTCCTGAGTGCGCATGTGATAGGTGCTGTGCATGGTCTTGTTCACAGAGAAAGACTATGTTCATTGTTCACAAAAAATTATCTTTGTGAGGAATTCACTCCCTTTTTCCCATCCCACAGCTGCGACTGTCTCCCGACCTACCCTGGCATCCCCCTCTCAGAGTCTGGCGCAGATTAGGCGGAGAAAGAAAAGGACATGGGACGACATGTTCTCAGAACTTATGGGCTGCTCCCGAGCCGATGAGGCCCAGCAGACCCAGTGGAAGGAGAATATGTCGCAATACCAGCAAGCACACAGCGAACGGGAAGAGAGGTGGCGGCAGGAAGACCAGCAGGTGACTCAAAAGTGCTTGGACTAATGAGGGAGCAAACGGACACACTCCGGCGACTTGTGGATGGTCTGCAGGACCGGAGGCAGAAGGACAGAGCCCCGCTGCAGTCTATCTCTAACCGCCCTCCCCCGCCACAAACTCCCATATCCCTGTCACCCAAAGTCCCAAGACGGAGGGGCGGCAGGGGCCATGAAAACTGTCACTCCACCCCTGCAGACTGCTCAAGTGCCAGAAGGCTCTCATTCCCAAAAATTTGATAAGTCCTTTCCTTCCCACCTCACCCAAGCCCCCGTCCCAGTTCCATCCCCTAACTGTGTAGTTGCTAATAAAAGATCCGTTTCTGTTAATTACTGTTTCCATCATGTTCTTTTAGGGGAGAGTGTGTTTGAAGGGGGGAAGGGGATTGGTAATTAGAGAGGACAGTCACCTTTACCAGGGTACAGACACGGGGGCAGGTTCAGCAGAAGGTCACACACACATTGCAGTCACTAGGCACCCTGGTCAGTCTGGGAGGTGGTTTTCATGTTCTGTGTGTGGGGGGCCATGTGACTTTGTGGCGGGGGAGGGCGGATAGAGATCTTATGCTGCGGTCCTTATCCTGGATCACAGAGCCACGCAGCAGGTGATCTGTAACTGTCCTCCCCCACCACAAAGTCACATAGCCCCCACACACAGAGTCCCGAAAAGGAGGGGTGGCAGGCTCCGTTGAAACAACCAGTCCACCACTGCGGACCTCTCTAGGAGCAGGAGCCTGTCATTCCTCGAGTTTAGAAGGGTTCTTTCCATCACTACGCCCACTCCCCACCACAGTCTGAATCCCAGTTTCAACACTTTACCGCGAAGTCCGTAATAAAGAAAACGGTGTTCATTAAAAAAGTTCCATTTATTTTATTTTTAAATGTGTGTTGGAAGGGGGGGAGAACGGGGTGAACAGGGTATGTAGCTGGAGAGGATAGTCAACAGTAAGTGGGTAAAGAAACGGGGGCAGGTTCTGCTTCTCTTTAAACAAACTTAATAGTCACAGGTTACCCTGCTCACTGAGGAACCTAGTTTTTAAAGCCTCCCGGATGCACAGCGCGTCCCGCTGGGCTCTTCTAATCGCACGGCTGTCTGGCTGGGTGTAATCAGCAGCCAGGCTATTCGCCTCAACCTCCCACCCTGCCATAAAGGTCTCCCCCTTGCTCTCACAGAGATTGTGGAGCACACAGCAAGCTGCAATAACAATGGGGATATTGGTTTCGCTGAGATCAGAGCGAGTCAGTAAGCTTCTCCATCTCCCCTTGAGACGTCCAAAAGCACACTCCACCACCATTCTGCACTTGCTCAGACGGTAGTTGAAGAGTTCTTTTTCAGTGTCCAGGGCACCTGTATAGGGCTTGATGAGCCAGGGCATTAGCGGGTAGGCTGGGTCCCCAAGGATCACTATAGGCATCTCCACATCCCCAAGAGTTATTTTCTGGTCCGGGAAGTAACTACCTTCCTGCAGCCGTCTAAACAGACCAGAGTTCCTGAAAACACAAGCGTCATGAACCTTGCCCTGCCATCCTACGTTGATGTTTGTAAAACGTCCCCTATGGTCCACCAGTGCTTGCAGCACCATTGAAAAGTAGCCCTTTCGGTTAATGTACTGGCTGGCCTGGTGGTCCGGTCCCAGGATACGAATGTGAGTTCCATCGATAGCCCCACCGCAGTTTGGGAATCGAAACTGGATTGGAAATGTCCAGGTCATCATAGATGGCGAAGCCATCTATGATGACCTGGACGTTTCCAAGGGTCACTACCTTTGACAGCAGTAGCTCAACGATTGCGTTGGCTACTTGCATCACAGCAACCCCCACGGTAGATTTGCCAACGCCAAAGTGATTCGCGACTGACCGGTAGCAGTCTGGCGTTGCAAGCTTCCAGAGGGCTATGGCCACTCGCTTCTGGACAGTCAGGGCTGATCGCATCCGGGTGTCCTTGCGCTTCAGCAACTCACAAAGTTCCAGGAAAGTTCCCTTCTGCATACGAAAGTTTCGCAGCCACTGTGATTCATCCCAGACCTGCAGCACTATGAGGTCCCACCAGTCCGTGCTTGTTTCCCGGGCCCAGAATCGCCATTCCACAGCATCAACATGACCCATTGCCACCATGATGTTCACGGCGCGGGGTCCCGTGCTTTGTGAGAGGTCTGTGCCACTCTCAGACTTCATGTCCTCACCACGCTGCCATAGCCTCCTCGCCCGATTTCTCAGCATCTGCCTCTGGAAAAGGTGGATGATAAGGTGCGAGGTGTTGACAAAGGCCATAACTGCAGCGATGGTCGCAGCGGGCTCCATGCTCGCAGTGCTGTGGCGTCCGCACTGTCACTCACCAGAAAAGTGCACGAACTGATTGCCCGCCGGCGCTTTCAGGGACGGAGGGCGGGAGTGATGGTTGGATGATGACAGTTTCCCAAAACCACCCTTGACACATTTTTTTCTCCAGCAGGCATTGGGGGCTCAATCCAGAATTCCAATGGGCAGTGGGGACTGCGGGAACTGTGGGATAGCTGCCCACAGTGCACCGCTTCCAATGTCGACGCTTGCCCCGTTAGTGTGGACTCACAAAGTCAAATTACTGTCCTTAGTGTGGATACACACGTTCGACTTTGTAATATCGATTCCACATATTCGATTTAAGTACAATTGAACTACTCTCGTAGTGTAAACATACCCTTAGTTACCAAAAGAAAAGAAAATATAACCACACAGTCTAAACTCTCAACCCTATTAGATTGGGCAACGTCTAGATTAAGCAGTTTTTCTCACCCCACTGGATATTACAGTCCTTAATATACAGTTTTGTTCCTTAAACCTGGGCCAATCTCCTCTGTTGGAGTCTTGTCTTCCTCTCAGTGTCTTAGTAGCTTGCAATGTAGGTGCGGCAGGAGAAAAGGCCCCGCATGTGGCTACTGTGTCTGTTTTATACCCTCAGTCCTATGTGCTTGGGGAGCACAAGTCCAGGCATATCTGGGGGCATTGCTGAGTCTCCAGGCAAGGTTGAGCAATTCCCCTGGTGTGCAGTGGTGTAGCCAGGTGGAGGGAACAGGGGGAGCAATAAAAAAAAAAAGGCGCCACCCGCTGCGGCGCTTTTACTCACCCGGCGGCGCTCCACGTCTTCGGCGGTGAGCCCTTCACTTGCTCCGGGTGTCTTCAGTGGCACTGAAGGTCCCACTGCCGAAATGCCGCTGAAGACTGGAGCGAGTGAAGGTCCTGCCACCGAAGTGCCGCCGAAGACCCGGAGCACCGCTGGGTGAGTAAAATAAAGCGCCGCAGTGGGTGGCGCCTTTTTTTTTTTTTATCGCTCCCCCGGGTGAGTGCAAAGGTGCCAGGAAATTGACAAGGCGCCACTTGTGCTCAGTGGGGAGTGGCCGCTCTGCCTCAGCTATGCTACTGCTGGTGTGGCCTCATGCAGGTGAGTCATCACATTGTAGCTCCCTTGCTGGACAATGGCTGTTGATGGGTTGTTTCATACCCCACCCGGGTGTTGGTTATTTCCTTGCTGTTGCCTCTGGGGAGCTAATATCTGGCTGATTCCCCAATTTACCGCATGTTTTAGTGACAACTATACAATGCAATTCTCATAGCTTCATATGCATGAATGATATACATATATGGATAGAGAAATGACTTTCAGCATATCATAATCTTTCCCCGATACCTTACAAGGCATGGTTTATATGTAAGATCACGATTATATAAAAATGAGGAATATGGGGTGTCATAACTATAAAGGGAAGGGTAACAGCTCTCCTGTGTACAGTACTATAAAATCCCTCCTGGCCAGAGACTCCAAAATCCTTTTACCTGTAAAGGGTTAAGAAGCTCGGGTAACCTGGCTGACATCTGACCCAAAGGACCAATAAGGGGACAAGATACTTTCAAATCTTGCGGGGGGGGAAAGGCTTTTGTTTGTGCTCTTTGTTTGGGAGTCCTTTGCTCTTGGGACTGAGAGGGACCAGACATCAATCCAGGTTCTCCCCATCTTTCTAAACAAGTCTCTCCTATTTCAAACTTGTAAGTAAAAAGCCAGGCAAGGCGTCTTAGTTTTACTTTGTTTTCTCAACTTGTAAATGTACCTTTTACTAGAGTGTTTATCTTTGTTTGCTATACTTTGAACCTGAGGCTAGAGAGAGGTCCTCTGAGCTCTTTAAGTTTGATTACCCTGTAAAGTTATTTTCCATACTGATTTTACAGAGATGATTTTTACCTTTTTCTTTAATTAAAAGCCTTCTTTTTAAGAACCTGATTGATTTTTTCCTTGTTTTAGATCCAAGGGGGTTGGATCTGTATTCACCAGGAGTTGGTGGGAGAAAGAAGGGGGGGATGGTTAATTTCTCCTTGTTTTAAGATCCAAGGGGTTTGGATCTCTATTCACCAGGGAATTGGTGAAAGGTTTCTCAAGGCTTCCCAGGGAAGGGAATCCATTTGGGAATGGTGGCAGTGGACCAGAACTAAGCTGGTAGTTAAGCTTAGAAGTTTTCATGCAGGCCCCCACATTTGTACCCTAAAGTTCAAAGTGGGGAAGCAGCCTTGACATGGGGGTTACAAGACGCTCCCCCAAGGTATAGTATGTCCCACCCACGCATTCAGCTTTGAGATGACATGAGCTGGGATGTGACTTTCTTGATCATCTGGCATCTCATTGGGGAGTAGACGGACCTAAGCCAAAGCTGAAGGGGCCAGAGGTGAAGTCTGGCAAGCGTTGGTGTGTAAGTGCCCTGGACATGCTGCCCAGTCGTGTGAGGCAAAGCTGGATGATGTGGTTGGATTTGATTATATTCCACTTAGTAACAGTGGCAATGGTAGAAATCTGTCCTCCAGAAGATAAGCCGCAGCTGACCTGGAAACAACCATGGCTCCAACGAGCTCTAGTGCCTGTGATGGGGTGAGGGATGATTTTTCACAGTACACAAGAAGGCCCGCAGAGAGAGAGCATATTTGGGGCTTGCCATCATCTCTTATAGGGCTCTGTCCCTAATCAGCCAGTCATCAAGGTCAGGGTAGATATGGCTACCTCCCCTCTTCTGGCGTGCAGCCTCCACCACTAGGCATTTCTCAACGACTCTCAGCGCCATAGAGAGTCTGAATGGCAGTGCCTTGTATTGGCAGTTGCTAGGCCACAGCGCAGATCTGCGGTACTTCCTGGGTGCTTTGTGGAAATTCACATCCTACAAATTGAGAGCCATGAGCCAGTCTGAGGCTGCAGAACTGGAATGATGGAAGCTAGGGTTACCACCCGATCTGAGGCAGTGGGGCATTTGTTCAGTCGCCTCCATTCTAGGACAGGCCGACCCTTTTTCTTTAGGTTAAGGACGTATCAGGAGTAGATGCTTCTTCCCCTGGACTCCTATGATAATTCTTCTGTGGCTCCCAGACAAAGCAACAAGGCCATTCACTTCTGCTTGTAATAGGTTCTTGTGAGAAGGATCCCTGAAGAGGGCGGGGACATGGGGACAGTGGTGGATTTGGGGGAGAGTGTGGTAATGGATGAGGTGACAACATCTAGCACCCATTTGCTAGATGTAATCATAGCCCAAGCCAGTGGAAGGGGAAGCAGGAGGCTTCCAAAGATGATGGTGGGCTCTAGGTTGGTGTTAGAGACACCAGGGGTGGGCAGGCCTAGTGGGCGGAGCAGGAGCCAGGAAGAGGATCCAAACCAAGCGTCAGGGGCTGGAATCAGGACCCAGAGTCAGGGAGAGGAAGCTTGAAATATGAGAAAGGTGAGGTAGCAGGGACTGAGCAGGAGCAAGGCAGGGGAACAAGGCAGGAACGGTAGTAGGAATAGGGCTTGAGCAAGCCAGGAGCAAGCTGAGGAGCAGCAGACTCAGGGAGCATCACAGCTGCAGGTTTAAATGCATGGAGCAGCCAGAGAGCTGCTGCTGCTACTGGGCTTAAAAGCCAGCCAGCCATCCTTCCTGCCCAGTCAGGTGGCACAGTCAATCAGACAGCCTACGCAGGCCAGCGGTGCTTGTTGGGTGACCAGGAGATGGATTCTGCCACAGGCACTGATCCCTGACGATTGGCTCCAGTATGGCACCAACAGTCCCGTCAAGACTGCTGCCTCTGCGAGAGTGCTGGTGTGTGGGGGAGAAGAGCAGTCACTTCCTGGAGTCAGGGCTTCCTCTGGGGGGGTACTGCAGCTGTCAAGACTGGAGTAGGAAGGGGCTCTCTGCCTCGGTGGGGCTGGTGGTTGCATGGCTTGTGATGGAGTGTAAATCCCTGATTGCAGGCTGGCCCTCAAATCCTTCAGGCAGCAGAGCCCTTCATCTGCTCGGCTGCTGAAACGGCAGGCCCTGCATGGTGCACTGTGCCTCCCACGGTATGCCAGACACTCGGGGCCAGGAGGCCCTTCTCGGGGTGACCACCATGGCCATCAATCTGGCAGCTGTGTCCACTGTGGCCATGGCCACTTGTCAGGCTGTCTGTGTGGCCATTTTGCCCTTATTAATGAGCTCTCTGAGTTCCTCCCCATTGTCCTGTGGTGGGAGTTTGTCAGGAAAGGAGCCACTTGCTCCCCTCTGAGGAAATGATAGTTCATGCTCGTGGCCTGATCGGTCATGACCGATGCTGTGATACAGCAGAAGAATAAGTATTGTGCCTCAGGAGTCTAGTTTCTGATGTCCCTTTCTTTTGGGTGCCACTTGTAGACCTGGATTTTTCCTGCACTGGGTTAGGATGGGCACAAACGTGTTCAAAGCCCTTTTATTGAACCTGCTCTCTCTTTCTGATCCTTTTGCGCAAGGGAGGAAGAGTCATAGAATCATAGAATATCAGGGCTGGAAGGGACCTCAGGAGGTCATCTAGTCCAACCCCCTGCTCAAAACAGGATCAGTCCCCAACTAAATCATCCCAGCCAGGGCTTTGTCAAGCCTGATCTTAAAAACCTACCTAGGTAACCCATTCCAGTGCTTCACCACCCTCCTAGTGAAAAAGTTTTTCCTAATATCCAACCTAAACTCCCCCACTGCAACTTTAGACCATTACTCCTTGTTCTGTCATCTGGTACCAGTGAAAACAGTCTAGATCCATCCTCTTTGGAACCCCCTTTCAGGTAGTTGAAAGCAGCTATCAAATCCCCCCTCTTTCTTCTCTTCTGCAGACTAAACAATCCCAGTTCCCTCAGCTTCTCTTCATAAGTCATGTGCTCCAGACCCCTAATCATTTTTGTTGCCCTCCACTGGACTATTTCCAATTTTCCCACATCCTTCTTGTAGTGTGGGGCCCAAAACTGGACACAGTACTCCAGATGAGGCCTCACCAATGCCGAAAAGAGGGGAATAATCACGTCCTTCGATCTGCTGGCAATGCTCCTACTTATACAGCCCAAAATGCCGTTAGCCTTCTTGGCAATAAGGGCACACTGTTGACTCATATCCAGCTTCTCGTCCATTGTAATCCTAGGTCCTTTTCTACAGAACTGCTGCCTAGCCACTCGGTCCCTAGTCTGTAGCAGTGCATGGGATTCTTCCGTTCTAAGTGCAGGACTCTGCACTTGTTCTTGTTGAACCTCATCAGGTTTTTTTCGGCCCAATCCTCTAATTTGTCTAGGTCCCTCTGTATCCTATCCAGTGTATCTACCACTCCAGTGTATACACCCTCCAGTGTATCTA
The DNA here is from genome assembly GCF_013100865.1 of Trachemys scripta elegans. NCBI lineage: Eukaryota > Metazoa > Chordata > Testudines > Emydidae > Trachemys > Trachemys scripta. Next base: position 38,974,179 of record NC_048305.1, read on the forward strand.
CCACTCCTCCCAGTTTAGTGTCATCTGCAAACTTGTGACAAGCTTTCAAACCACACAGAACTCTGCTTCAGGGCTGGGAAAGGTACCCTGAGCATCACCCTTTCCCAGACCTGAAGAAGAGCTCTGTCTGAATCAAAAGCTTGTCTCTCTCACCAACAGAAGTTGGTCCAATAAAAGATACCCTCTCCCCCACCTCATTTCTCTCACCTCCCGGGACTGACATGGCTACAACACCATGGCAGACAAAATGCTTGTTGGACTTTTTCTGGATTCTAGATGTTTTGATGGCCACGGTCTCTGCAATCTGGGTCAACTTTGAAGTTGTCAGGTGCCCTTCTCAGGACAACTGCCTCACCTCGTCTGGTGACCGTGATGACTCCTTCACAAGAGAGGGAGGTGCTCCCTGTGTCTGGCTCTGGCATGGGAAGCCTGGTTAATGACACCACTGAGGAGCAAGGTCTTCTCCTCTTCCTTGAGACCTGAGAGGGAGATGTGCTCCATCCTGCAAGTGATGGTGCTCCCCGTAGTGCCAAGGTGGCATGCTGCACGAGTATTGTCTAGCTTGAGAATGATCCGCTCACTGCCACTCATGCTTTTCCTGCAATTGAGTCCTGTGTGATCCCTCTGATTGTAGGGGAGACAGGATCTGCTCAGTGTTGGAGAGAACACATGGGTCAGCCAGGGCGATGATGAGTATATGTCCTTCAATGGTAGCATGTTGGACAGCGTGACCCGTTCCAGCCATGGGCTCAATGTGGGGAGTGGCCCTAGTGGAGATAGGGATTCCTCCACCAAAATGTCTCTTGGCATCATGATGAGCTTGGGCCTCAGGGTCAGTGCTAGTGTGATAGGGAGGGGTTGGAGGTTTGTCACTAGGGGACTGGTGTTTATGTCCTTCCATCTTAGATGAACCGGGATGGTGCTCAGAGCTACACTTCTACCCAGGACCTGTCCACACCTGTCTCTTGAGGCCAGTCTTTGGTGCTAGGTCCATCAGTGCCCAGGGTCGATGCCAGGGCTGACAGTACAGAGAGTGCTGGTTCTGGGGATGCTGGTGCCAAGGCAGATGCTGGTTTGGAGGCTGCCCGTTCTGGGGTTGCCAGTGCCAATGGTTTCTGCAGCTTTTTCTCATTGTCGGATTGTGGGTGACTGCTAGAGGGGGCACTTGGCGGGGACAACTTCTTTGGCTCTGGTTTGGGTGTGGCTGTGTCCTCTGGGTCAGAAGTGGCCCTCTAGAATGCCCTAATAGACGCAGTTTGAGATGAGCATATCTGCACTTACAGAGGAAAAGGAGCAGCAAATGGGGAGGAAATGGAGCAGCAAACAGAGCGTAGGTTTGGAATGTGGCTCTCCCCAGGGCACAAGAGACAGTGGCTGGGGCTATCTGCAAGTGGGAGGAGCCCACCAGAAGATGGGCAGGGCTTAGATCCAGATGTTTTAGATTCCCCCATTAGGTGTGGCAGTCTCTGCACAGAGACAGGTCCCACTGTATGAGGGGTGTGCAGGGCGATTTCCAGGGGTACATGTCCAGGACTGTGCATCCGGGGGGAGGAAGTCATCCTTTCCTCTCCTTTGTTTGGTTGTTTCAGTCCCATCAGATCTGTTTGATGAGCAGGATTCTGTTGTGGGTTTTGTTTACAACTCAGGGTTAGGAAGCTCCGCAGAGAGCAGCAGGTTGGACACTCGCTGGGTCCCCTCTCCAGGGCCGGCTCCAGGCACCAGGCACCC
>NC_048305.1:38980630-39041008 GCF_013100865.1 Trachemys scripta elegans
CCGGGCCAGTTTTATTTACCTGCCGCATCAGCAGGTAAATAAAACTGGCCCGGCCCGCCAGGGTGCTTACCCTGGCGAGCCGTGTGCCAAACGTTGCCGACCCCTGCTCTAGAAGATGGTGCAGTGGGTCATCAAAGGCGAGCTGGCAGCATGTGCGAGAGGAGGGGGGCGGGAGGCTGTGCTGTGCATTCAACAGGTTCATGTAGCTAAGCAGGAAGTAGGGCTCCCCTTTGCCGCCCCCGCCCTCAGCTGCAGGGGAGTGGAGCAGGAGCTTCATCCCTGGGCTATAAATCTAGGAGTTAATCTGCTCCCGGGCAGGGATGTGAAGAACTGCCTCCTCCCCCGCCGCACTAGATCTCCGAGTCCCCAGCCTACGGATTTCACTCTGCACCACAGAGAACCTAGCCTATCTGGGCAGCCACCCCCCCTTGGCCAGGAGAGTACCCGCACAACTCGGCCTGGCTGAATGCTGCAGAGACCGACTCTAGGCTGCACTCGCACATTAAAGGAAGAGAGGGGCCAGGTGTCACTGGAGCGGCTGGGACAGGGATGATTATCACAGGAATGGACTGCCCTAGAGCACACTGTCTGTGGGTCTTAGATCTGACAAGGAATTGTCTCCCCTCCCCCCATCAGGCTGCCATACACAGAGGTCCCAAGAAGTGCAAACGAGGTGTCTGACCCAGCCCTGTAATGGGAGGGGGGCGGGAGTTTGCAGTGTCAGTGGGGAACCTGCAGCTGCTCAGCTCTGCCCAACGGGGGTCTGACGCCTGTAAGAAGAGCGTGCATGACTCACCAGAGTGCTGACACCAGGTCAGTGACTTGCTCTTTTGCCTCCTGGTCACCCCCCGGACCTGGGGCAGGGCTCCAACAGGGTCACTGACTCAGGAACGGGGGATACACCAGCTCTGCGCCTTGGCCCACAGCAGGCCCGCGGAGGCCAGCGCTGTTTGTTGGGAGGTGCTGAGCATCCCTGGGCTCCTCCTGAGCTGCATTTCTTGAGGGGCGGCTGCTGTCTGGGCCGAGAGCGGCGGGACATAGTCACCAACCCCTCTCCTAGCTTCCCAGCGGGCTAGTGAAGCCAAATTTTGGCCCGCTGTTCCATGGGCAGCACCTGACTCTGGCCCCTTCACTGAGCTGCGCTCCGGGCCCCGGCTGGCCGGGATGCCCAGGGTGGGAAGGGGCTTGGGGGGGGGGGAGAGGCGAAGGGCAGCCGCGCGGGGTCTGTTGCGGGTGAGGGCCCGGTCGCATTCAGTGCTCATAGGGCTCCTCTGCTCCCGGGGCGCGCACCGGCTCGCCGGGAGCCGCAGGCAGCACCCCGATCGGGCAGCTCCAGGAGCGCAGCTCTGCCTTGGAGCCCCGGGGCCAACTCCTCCCGCTCCCAGGCTAAGGCCGGAGAAGGGGGGCTGGGCGGGCCGGTCAGCTCCTTAGTCCCCGGAGAGGCGGGATGGGGGAGGGGGGGGAATGTCGGCAGCCGCGGATGCGCCGGCCATCGGGCTGCCCGGGGCTCTGCGGAGTGGGGGACAACGGGGCCCTGGCTACGCTCTCCAGTCAGGCTTTCGGGGGCACATTGCTCGGTCCCCAGAGGACCGGGGGTCTCCCCTGGGCTCTGCCCTAAGCGCTATCGCAAGGCTGGGGTCTGGCTTGGTTCCCAGGGAGATGCTCCATGCGCACTCCGATCCGCCCCCAGCCGGGCCGTGCAGGTGCCGCTCGCTGGGGAACAGGCGGGCAGCTCCGGCTCCGACCCACCGCGACGCGAGCCAGAGGCTCCAACTGCCTCTCAGCCGCAGCGCTCGGCGGATCCACTGAGCCCCCGCCCTGCCGGGCTCCACCTCCCGGTGCTGGCGGCAGCGAGAGGCGGAGCAGCGAGGGGGAGGGGGCTAGGCCGGCTCGGTGCGTCCCTGGCACAGCCTCACACACGCCGAGAGCCGGACACTGCGACGGACACGGCTGCGCCAGCCCCGCTCGCCGCGCCGGGAGGGAGCTGCAGCCCCGACCTGCAGCAACTGGTCCCCCGGGATTCCGCCTATTTTGTGGGGAACCATCCGGAGGCGCGGAGCGGAACCGGTCCCGGCAGGGGATGGAGAAGCCGGAGGTGCCGCGCACACGGCGCTCTCCGCTGCCAAGTAAGAGCCGCAGCCGGGAGCCTGCCCGGTGCTCGGTGCCCCCGCGCGGCTGGACCCAGGAGCGCCCCCCCCCCCCCCCTTGCCCCGCAGCTATGCCTCCGTGTGTGTCGGAATGCGGGAGTGCGCGGGTCCTCCTGGCCGGGTCCGCGGGCAGGGAGCAAGGCGGGGCCGGGTCTCGGGGACCAGGCGGCGGCGCTGGCTGCTGGGGCGGCGGGTTTCGTCCCTGTGCAGGGACAGCGGGGTGCTCGGGAAGGGGGAGTGGAGCCCAGAAGCGATGCCGGGCAGGTTAGCGAGGCGGATGCTGCGCCCAGCGAGGGAGGGACGCGCTTCCCGGCAGCTGGGCTAGGGAGAAGGGGCCAGGAGCGGCTGCCCTTCCGCCGCTTGCGGGGCCACCAACTTTCTTTCCAGGCTCTGTGCTGAGCACCTGGGCGCCGTGATCAGAGGCTGCCCGGGGATCCGAGCCTTATTAGGGGCGCATCCGCCCCGTCCCCTCCATGGGCTCCCGGGCTTCAGCTGTCTTGTTCCCGGAGATTCCCGAGGCTTGTTGGGCGAGGAGCCCCCCCCCTTTCCACACCAAGGGTGGATCACGGAGCTGCTCTAGCCCCAGCCAGGGCCGGGCGGGGTGGAGCTGCCTGCGCCAGGGGCTCTCGCCGGTTGCTCAGAGCCGGGACCGGGGCTGGCAAAGCGGAGGCTGCCGGGCTGCGCGCTGCAGTGTCCCGGAGGGGCCAGGCCGGACAGCAGCGCCGTAAGCGGCTCATGACACTTGTTGTGCTGCTGCCTCCATCCCCGGGAGAGGCTGCCCAGAGCCTGCCAGGAGACCAGCGCCTCCCAGATCGCCCACCTCGGCTGAAACGGGCTCATCTGCATGGCAGAGGCGGGCTGCGCCCGGCGCTTCGCTCCCCACTGGCCCCCGAGCTCCAGGCCTGCCCCACAGCTTCCCCGGGATAACCGAGCCAGCCCCGGGGTGCGGGCAAATTCTGCTGTAAGTGCGAGAAAGAGAGTGGGAGCGCGCGCGCGCCATCGCCGCTGGCACGGTGTGTGTGCGCGCGCGCGCCACTGGCATGGGGTGAGTGGTGTGTGTGTATATGTGTGCGCGCGCCACTGGCATGAGCTCTGTGTGTGTGTATGTACCACTGGCGCTGCTTGTGTGTGTGTGTGTGCCTGTGAACAAGAAGGTACCAGGTAAAGCAGGTCCCTTTCTAAATGGTCCAAATGCCCCCTTATCCACAGCTTTCCTTGTCTGCCCATAGCTCCAAGACAGCAACTTTGGGATTTGGCCAGTGATTAGTTCCCCGAGAGCTTGTAGAGTGTGTGCGGCCTCCCCCCCTCCCCCGCGTGTGCGCTCCCCCCTCCCCCGAGCGTGTGCCCTGCCCCTTGGTGTGTACTGGGGAGGGGGGAACCGGGCCTGGCATTTCCCCTTTAATCCCTTTCCCCCTTTTTCCTGGGGTCACTGCCCAGCTGCCAGCCTCCCTCTGGGGCTCAATTCCCCCCGGGGTTCTAGCCCAGGGCCAGGCTGTGCTAAGTCCTGACAGCTCCAGCCTGGCTTGGCTGTGGTTGGGAGGGCTGGTCAGTGTTGGAAATGCCCTGGTTCTGGGGCAAGTGGGCAAGGCAGGGCAGGTGCGGTCTCTTGCATAGAGTAATGTGACCCACCCTGTGTGGGTGACAGTCAGGCTCCAGGCCACTGGTGCCTCTTGTTCCCTCTGTGCTTAGGAATGGTCGGGGGTTCCTTCTGCCTGTAGCTGCTGTGGTGGGATTGGGCCTGGGAGCCCTGGGCAGGGACTTGCTGTGGCTGGGATGCGCAGGTGTGATTCTCCGTTTCCCTGTTCTAGGCTACATGGCCAGGCAGCACTGCCTGTAGCTATGGCTGCCAGGATAAGATTTTGTTTTCAGTTGCTTGTTGGTAAGATTTTACCAAACGCCAAATCTTCAGGCTGGAATTTCCCACACTCACTGTCTGCCTCCGGCTGGATCTTTTGGAAGGGTTCAGCTCAAAGGGCTCAGCCATTTCTGAGAAATACCATGTTTTCCCATGTTAGAAATGTTCCCACTGCTGTTGGGTTGAGAAGCTCTGTCACTGCCATGCTTTGGGGTTAAGGCTTGAAATTTGGCCAAGGGATCACTCCAGTGCTGGGGAGGTGCCTTTTGCTGGTCTTGGGAAAAAACACCCAAATTTGGTCAAGTGAAAAGCCTTTGAAAAATCTTAGTGTGCACATGCTCAGTAGAGAGAGGTTCAGCCTCTAAAAATCTCAAAGATTCTGTCTGAACTGAGCATGCTCCAGCCTAGGACTGCAGGGAGGGGAGTTTAGGGGGGTGAGCAGGACTTTCTCTGCCATTGCTCCCCCCAAAGACCAGCCAGGGGATGCTGTGGAGCAGGGAAGCTGTTTGTCCTATGCCCTCAGTGCCTCCCTGCTGTGTCCAGGCAGGAGGAAAAGGGAGTGTGGGAGGGTGTGTGTGTGGCAGGAGCTCAGGAGGAGGGACAGGTAGGAACAGAATGGGGGGGCAGAAGATGGGAGGGAGGACAGAACAAAGTAGCGGAGGGAGGGGGCAGGAGTCATGGAGGGAAGAGAATAGGATCAGGGTGTGAGCATGGCAGGAGCTGGGGACAGATGCTGGGGGGATGGCAGCAGGGAAGGGGAAATGGGGGGAGAGGGGCAGAACCAGGAACTCTGGAGGAGGGAGGCTAGGAGCAGAGTAAGTAGGGGCAGGGAGACAGGAGATAGCAGCAGGGGAGGGACAAGGTGAAATGGGGCAGAGAGATTTGTAACCATTAGAGCACACTCCCCTCCAGAACCTGGGACAGAATCCAGGATTCCTTAGTTTCAACTTTACTGTTCAGCAAATATGTGTGAAACCCACTAGCAAAGTATGACTTCAGCCCCCTCTAGTGGTAGGTCCATATTGAGGTTGATAACCTACTACTGCTATCAGTGAATGTTAGCTCACATGGCAGAGGACTGTGTTGTGGAGCAAAGGATCCCAGCCCCACTGATGACCCATGTTGGCATGGGTGTGGTTTTACACAATGAAATTTGTGGTTTTTTTCAATTGTTAAGTTTTTAAAAAATAGAAAGTAATATCTGTAAAGGAACATTAAGGTTGCAAAGTCAAGCACTCAAAAATTAGGGAATGCCTGAATTAAGTTTGCGTGTAATCTTAATTCAGTCGACTTGTACCTATGCATTATGATACAGCCTTTAATTATGTGATCACATACTGCTTTTTGCACTGGTCCCCTGCCTCCTTCAGTGCACAGGGTGGATCTGCTCTAGGGATGAATCAGGGTTGTGTAGTGAAGGCGGCTGCTTTCTGTGGAGCCCCTGCCTCCTTTGCTGCAGAGGTTGGAAAGTGGGGAGGGGGTGAGGCGGGGGGGGTTGCAGGAAGAGAAAGTTGTGGCAGTTGAATACCGCCCTCGGGGCTGGGGTCTCTCCCTCTTTCTGCAACAGGGTCTGTAGCCTGCATGAGGTGGAATATGCACAGGTGGCGGTGGCTTACGACACCTTAAGCCAAAGCTGCAGAAGTGTTGAGTGCTCACACTTGCAGCTGAAGACCATGGGAGCTGTGCTTTGAACATACTGGGTGTTAACAAATGCTAAGATTGGGCCTTCTCAGATTTGGGCACCCAAAATTCGTTTGACACCTTTGGCAGTTTTGGCCTTAAACTCTCTGTTTCACTTTCCCATGTGCAAAATAGGGACAATGCCCCCTCTACCTGACAGGCTTTGTGAAGACACATTCATTAACATGTGTGAAGCACTCCGATGCTGTAGTGATGAGCAATATAGAAAAGCCCAGGAGGAAATGAATGATTCTGTATTTAGATCATGGTATGAGTGGTGTGCAGTAAATAAGATCTGGGGCCATGCAGTGAATGATGAGGATAAACAGAAGTATTGAGCACGGAGCACTGTCCACTCAGTGCCCAGAATGAGGCAGGGTCCTGTGTAAACAACAGTATGTGAGCATGTAATCCAAGACTGTCTCCTAATGCCCATGCACAAAGAGGATTAATGAAGGTCCCACAGGCAACCTTAATTCTGGCATTTCCTAACTTTTGAGTTCTGGACTTTGCAACTCTCGTTTTCCTGTACACAGCCCCTTGGGTGTAATTCTGCAGGGGTTCTGATCCCACCCTCAGCACAGCAGTATCTGAGTGCCTTCTGATGGTGCATTGAGTGATGCCATGTGTGGTTTGCTCTGTCGCTCATCCTCTCACTGGGGAAGAGTTGTGCATGCAGTGGAGTGGTTTGGGTTGTAAATGGACACTGCTCCGGGTGTTTAGCGGTGCAGCTGGGTTGTAGGAGCACGCCTGGCTCTCAGAGCAGAAGCTGGGGAGGTCTGGTACAGTCCTTAGCTCCTGGAGGAGTTGGTTCCAGTGCATCCTGCACAAATGAGCTTTACCATTGGTGGACAGCTTCACTGTGCCCAAGAGGCCATGCTGTCGGCCATGATCCTCAGGCTGGAGCTCTGCAGCAAGTCATTCACAGCCACGCAGTGTGTGGGAGTCATTCACGCACCCTCCGCACCAGCAGAGGATGTTGAGGGGGCCAGGGGCAAAAATGCAGTGCCTGCTCCAGCCAAGGTGAGTGGGAGTGAGTGCTGGTCTGTGCTCTGCCTCTGGCCCCTGCTGCAGTGAAAGAAGTAGCAGGGTGAGCCCTGGGTTTGCCCAGCCCCACCAGCAGTCACAGTGGAAGCTGCTGGGTGCGGAGCCCTGCAAGACACCTGGCCCATAGACCCCAGGAATGGCTGACTCAGGCTGCCTGCTGGGCACAGGGATTGCCTTACCTTACAACTTTCACCTTTGCCCCAAACCTCATCCAATGGGAACGACAGCTCAGGGACTGGACACAGTTGCAACCCACGCCTAGAATAAACAAACATGGGCAAACAACCTCTGGGACCAGCTCCAGGCCCAGCTGCAGCTCCAAAAGAGCCTCACCAGGGAACTCAATAGATCCCGACCAACTCTTGGGGTCTGTCCAACTTAGGCTCTCCCAGGCCCTATGGTTAGATGCTATTTGTTTGTCTTGCTCCATACACGGCCATTATCTAAGGTGCTACCAAGCAATAGGGTGTCCGAGAAGGGCACACGCACTCGAGGTGCGGGCATGTGGCACACTGTGGCTGCTGTCAGCCTTTTGCCTCCCTTCGGGAGCCATTCTCCACCAAAGCGGATTTTGCTGTGTTTCTTCTCTGTGCCTGGGAATGTGCTTCTCCGGGGCCAGGGTTGAGTCTCGGTGTTGGTGTCCCTTATTACTGGGAGGGGCTTGTTTTGCTCTCACACTTCTCCAGGACAAATGGGCCTGCCCCACACATGGATGGCTCCTGGGCTGGCTGCTCCTGCCATGCCAGAGCTACCTCTCTCCCTCATGCTGCCAGGGAGGGGCAGATTTCTTAGCCATTCCAGGGAGGGAGAGCCGGGCTGTGGGGCCAGGGCCTTGGAGCAGGGCTGCTAAGGCTTCCCTGTGATTGTCATCTGTGCTTGTGGAAGAGGCTGTGGTCTGTGTGGGAGAGGAGGGGCTGCACAGGGTCCCCTCTGCTGGGCTGGGGTCAGGGACTTGTGATGGGCTGTGAGCTGGTGGCTCGAGGAATGTGCTAAACTGTGTGGCGACCGAGCTGCTCTTGGCACTGACTGTTGCCCCACTCACTTATTGGCAGGAGCAGGGGCCCATCCGGGGTCACAGCACCATGTAGCAGAGTGGGGGTGGGGAACGGAGGGATTCCCTGTGTGTGTGGGGGGGAAGGGTAGGAGAGGACTGAGTGTGGGGGAGGGGAGTTGGGTAGTGCCCCATGGGATCACTTTGTGCCGGGGAGGGAGACTCAACTTGTGGGGCGGGGGTGGTGGTGGTCATATGTCATATGGGGGAGGGGTAGCTCTGTGTTGGGGGGCAGCTTGCTGAGTGTGCGGGTGCAAAGAGAAGGGCTGGGGGAGCTTGCCGTGTGTGGGGTGGTCTGGAGCTTACTCCGTACATGGGAGAGGAGCCCACTGGGCTGGAGAGATCCTTGTGCCTGGGGTTCCCATGCCCAGGTGTTGCCTCCCACAGGCTAGAAGCAGCAGCGTCTCTCCAGGGGCTCTGCTATTAGCCAGGCATCTGTAACCCTCCCCAATGCCCCCCATCCTGTGCGCACTTGGAGACGCTCCCTGCTGGATAGGGTGAGGTTCGGGAAGGGCACTGCCAAGGGTCCTGTGCTCTGACCTGCTGGGGCCTGGCACTGCTCGTGGGGTTGATGTTCAGGTGAGGCCAGGTGTGCTTGGAGGGGCTGGGCCAGGTGGGTATCTCTCTTGCCATTAACTCAGCTGCAGCCCCAATGGGTGTGCCTGGACCTGAGGGAAGGGGAGCGGGTGTTGTTCTCACAGGCATCTCCTGCCCCCCCTTTGTCCCTCCCCTTGCAGAGCCTGCCTGTTCAGAGGAGAGCCCAGAGCTTAGAGCTGACGGTAGCAGCCTGGATGGGGGGCTGCATGTCATGGGGGAGGAGTGAAGGGCTCAGGGCTCATGCCCGGGGGAGAGGCTGGCCCTTTGTGCAATAACTGAACCAGGAAGAACTGGAGAGGGGGGAACTGTGTGTTTCGGGGTTGAGCAGGGAGGTGTGTGTGTGGTGGAGGTTTGGGGTTGTGTGGGGTGCATAGGGGGCAGTGTTGAGGGGCAGGGGATTGCGGTGTGGGGAGGGAGGAGTACGGCATTGCATGTCTGTTCATCACAGGAAGTGTTTCTGTGGGGGTGTGAGGCTGGGGCATGGGCAGGGTGACGGGCTGGGGCAGTGCTGTATGTGGGGCCCTGGGAAATAGGGGATGTGGGGCCATGATTCTGGTCCTGGACAGTCATGGTAAGGGCTGGCGAGTTTGTATGGTGCTCGTGTTCGGGTGCTTGGTTGGGATCCTGTTGTTTCTAGGAAGGAAGTTAACGTGTGTATGTGTCGGGTACACGGCTCCCACTGTGGGCTGCTTATTGGATCTGTATTGGTAGTCGAGCCCTCTGTCTCTTGGGGGCGCTCCAGTGTGTTGGCGGGGGTCGGACAGGGTGTGTGTGTGTGTGGGGGGTGCGCACGTGCATGGAAGGGGTCAGACAGTATGTGTGTGTTGAGAGGAGGTTACTGTGTGTGTGTGCATGGTGGAGGTCAGGCAGTGTGTGTGTGTGTGTGTGTGCTGGGGGTGGGGGTCAGACACCGTGTCTGTGTGTTGGGGAGATGTTACTATGTGTGTTGGAGGGGTCAGACAGTGTGTTTTTGGGGGAGGCTACTGTGTGTGTGCTGGTGGGGGTCAGACTGTGTGTGTGTGTAGGGGGGAGGTTACTGTGTGTATGTGTGTGTGTGGAAGGGGTCAGACAGTATGTGTGTGTTGGGTGGAGGTTACTGTGTGTGTTGGCGGGGGTCAGACTATATGTGTGTGTGTGTGTGTTATAGAGAGTTTACTGTGTGTATGTGTGTGTTGGAGGTGGTCAGGCTGTGTGTGTTGAGGGAGGTTACTGTGTGTGCATATCTTGGAGGGCCTGGGGCAATGAGGAGGGGAGGGAATCTCACCTTGCCTCTCTGCCCCCAACCTGGTGTATGCCCATAGCTCGTACCAATGCAAGCAGGAGTGGAGCTGCAGCCTGCCCTGTGTGGCCAGGGAGCCCAGCTCGGGGCCAGCACAGCAGTGCTGTGGGTGTTCCACTCCATGTGAGGGTAGGAGACACTTTATGGGGTGGCCCCAGTGCCCTAAGAGTCTCTTCTCCTGTACTGCAGTCCCCTAGAGCCAGGAGTCAAGACTGGGTCTCTGTGCTCAGTGCAGTATGTGTGTGTGTGTGTGGGTGGGTGAAGTGTGTGTCACTGCAGTGTGGAGGGTGGGCGTGCGCTTGTAGAGTGTGTCAGTGCAGCACCCGGGGGGGGATGGGAGGGTGCACTTGTAGCATGTGTCGCTGCAACGCCAGGGTGTGTGTGGGGGTGCACGCTTGTAGTGCGTGTTGCTGCAGCGGCGGGGTGGTGGTGGTACTCGCTCACAGCGTGTCTCAGTAGCACCAGGGTGGGGGTGGGAAGTTCATAACATGAGTCACTGTAGCACAGGGGTGCGTGTGCACTCATAGCATGTGTCACTGCAGCACTGGGCGGGGGGGTTTGCACACTTGTAGTGTGTCACTGCAGCACTGGGGGGGGGTGCAGGGTTTCTGGTCTGCGCCGTGAGGCTGTCTCTCTGGCTAGAGCACACTATGCAGTGTGTCGCTGCAGTGCCAGGGTGGGGGGTGCACGCTTGTAGTGTGTGTCGCTGCAATGCCAGGGTGGGGCACTCGCTCACAGTGTCACTGCAGCACCGAGATGGGGTGGGGATGCTCATAGCATGAGTCACTGTAGCATGGGGCGGGGAGGGAGGAGAGGGGTGCACTTGTAGCATGTGTCACTGTAGCACTGAGGGGGGTGGGTGGGTTGTATGCTTGTGGTGTGTCGCTGTAGCGCCGGAGTGGAGGCGCTCGCTCACAGCGTGTCACTGTATCACTGAGGGGGGGCACAGGGTCTCTCTCTGGCTAGAGCACGCTATGCAGTGCAGGCGGAAGCCCTTTGCAGCGTGCCCTGCGTGCGTCTGCCTGGGTGCAGTGTCCATTTGCGTTGTGACTAGCTGGTGGGCAGGGACAGGCGTGGGGCTGGGTTTCCGTGCCTGTGTTCTTACACAGGCAGGGGTTGTAGGAGCCTTTCCCCTGGGCATTGATGTTGGGCTGCAGAGGGCTGCTGGAAATGAGCTTCTGTGACCAGCTGAGCAGGGAGGTGAGTGTGTGGAGCAGGGAACTGCTCAGCTGCTTCCTGGCTGGCAGCAGGGCTGGGCTTCTCATTCCTAGCCAGGTTGGACATGGAGTGGCAGTGAATGGGGCATATGGGGAGCGAGGAGGCCCGAGGGATGGAGCATTCTGTCCCTAATCTGTGGTGTCTCTGCTTCCTTGCAGCCCCTGTCCAGTGCAGGATGACGTGGCTGGCAGCCTGCCTGGGCCTGTGGCTCTTCCTGCAGCTCCCCACCTTGGGCGCTGGGACACGCGTGGTCTACAAAGTGCAGGAGGAACAGCCGCCCAACACACTCATTGGGAGCTTGGCTGCCGACTACGGCTTTCCTGACGTGGGGCACCTCTATAAACTGGAAGTGGGGGCTCCCTACCTGCGTGTGGATGGCAAGACAGGGGACATTTACACCACGGAGACCTCCATCGACCGGGAGAGCCTGCGGGAGTGCCAGAGCCAGTTCCCAGGGGAACTCTGCTTCCTGGAGTTCGAGGTGTCCATCACAGACCTGATGATGAACAGCAGCCCGCGCCTGCTGGAAGGGCAGATTGAGGTGCTGGACATCAATGACAACACGCCCAACTTCGCCTCGCCTGTCATCACACTGGCCATTCCCGAGAACACCAACATTGGGGCACTCTTCCCAATCCCCCCAGCCATGGACCGTGACGCAGGCGCCAACGGGGTTGCCTCCTATGAGCTCCTGGCTGGGCCCGAGGCGCAGGAGCTCTTCGGCCTGCAGGTGGCTGAGGATCAGGATGAGAAGCAGCCGCAGCTGATTGTCATGGGGAACTTGGACCGGGAGCAGTGGGACTCCTATGACCTGACCATCAAGGTGCAGGATGGAGGCAGCCCACCGCGGGCGAGCAGCGCCCTGCTGCGTATCACCATCCTGGACATGAATGACAACACCCCCAAGTTCGAGAAGGCCCTGTATGAGGCGGAGCTCTCAGAGAACAGCCCCGTGGGGCACTCCGTCCTCCAGGTGAGCACACAGCAGGGCACCAAGCATCGTGCACAAGCTGCACTGCCCGGGCCAGCTTCCCACTTTCTTCATCAGCTTTCAAAGGAGGCGGGTGGAGCAGCTGGAGCGCCTTTATATTACTTGTTACGATTATTATTTATTAAGTGCATTATGGGAGCACTGATTGGGCCCAGTCACAGACCAGGCCCACATTGCAGTAGACACTGTACATTATTAGGAGTATTACGGTAGCTCTCATGGGCCCCTGCCATGGCCCAGACCCCTGTGGCCCCAGGTGCTGTACAAACACAGAATAAAAAGATCAGTCTTTGTCCCAAAGGCCTCACAGTCTGTCTGTCTGGGAATGTGCTGAGGCACCACTGGGAACCTGGTTTCAGGCATGGCATGATCACAAGTGGCAGGGGTTTTGTAGGTGGGCAGCTTCCTAGTAAACCACTCCACAATGTGGTAAGATGGAAAAGAAGTGGTGGAAGGCCAGGGCTGGGCTAGCAGGGGCTGCAGATCAGGATTGAGGGGCACCAGCAGAGCTGTGCTTGGGAAGCCTGCTCACTGTCTAGCTGTGCTAAATGCTGGCTACAGACAGGAAACTAGTCTCCCTTTCAGCAGCATTAGACGCCTCTGAAACTAAAGCAGGCTCCTTTGGCTTGGCATCCCCTGGGAAGTGCCTGCTCCCCAGGGAGATGTGGGATGGTGCAGCCTCTCTTGTACATATACAAACAAAATGTGGCACTGCTGTCTCTGAAACCCTGGGGTAGCCAAAGGCCGCTTGCATACTACAGACTCCACAGAGAGAATTTTGAGTCCAAGCGTGGCATCCTAATGCCCATTTCGATTGGCTGGGAACCATGAGGGGTGGGTCTCTGTGGATTTGGTGGAAGGGGCACTGAGCCGATGGGAGCTGACATCTGTTTATCTGCAGCTGCCATCTTAATAAGCAGAGCACGGCCAGCACTCAGCTGCTCAGCTCGCTAATTTTGATGTGAATTTTAAGAATTCATTTTTCACTGTTCAGAGAGCGAAAGTTGGAGGCAGATAAGGCAGAAGCGACAGGAGAATGGGCTGCAGTTCTGTTGCTGCCATTGCTCAGCTTTTATCTTTCAGGAGGAAAATGACTCCTCAGCTCAGGGAGTGGAGGTAAAAGGTGGAATTTACATTTAACAACTTTTGTTCTCCATCCAAATCTGCTGAGCGAGATAACGGCAGAGCTGCAAATGGGGCAGAGAGGAGCCCACTTGGAGAGCTGATTAGGAAAGCAAATGTTAGACAAACCTCTGATTCTTTAGAAAGCAAATAATAAATGTGGAAACAGGCTTATGTGAATGCAGAACTCCTGTCAGGGAGGAGGGGGGTGGGGAGAGGGGATGGAGCCATGCAGAGTATGGGCAGCTCTCCTCTGTCCCTCAGCTCAGCCAACATCTCTCAGACCCAATCTGGAGCTGTTCCAGCCCTGGGACCCCCCTCCCCCACTTCTGCTGCTGCCTCTTAATCCCAGCCTCTCCCCTACATGCTATTTCTGTCCTGGGTTCCCCCCATTCCCCAGCTAGGCTGGTCCCCTCGGTCCTGACCCACAGCTCCCTGCCACCCCGCCCCCCATGCTATCCCAGCCCTGAGCTTCTCCCAAGCTCTGTCACTGCCCCACAGTACTGAACCTCAGCCTGCCCCCCATTGTTCCAGTCCTGGGCTCCCCCAACATCCAATTTGGCTGGTGCTCCTCAATCCCAACCTGCAGCCTCCTGCTGCCCCAGCCCTGGGAATCACTAGCTCTCTGCACTGAACTGCAGCAGGCTCTGGGCTGGCTTTGAGTCAGGACAGTCCAGGTGTAGGCACTGGGCTGCCTGTGCGGCTTCAGAGCAGCGCCCCAGAATGGGAAGCAGTGGGTTCTAACCCAGCCTTCCCGGGTGGTGTCTTTGGCTGCATGTAACTAGCTTCGTTGCAGTATGGCGGTGAATCAGGATTCATCTTAGCAAAGGGGTGTGCGCAGTCAGGCTGGGATCCTCTCTGCTGCTGCAAGATCCCAGCAGGGTGCGGCTGGCTCACCTGGACGGGCTGCGTTCTAGTTCCTGGCCATTCTTTCCTGTTGCTGGGTGTCAGACCTGCTGGCTGGCTGGTTCCCATGGAGAATTCCTTGCATGCCAGAGTGGGACAGCAGGGAGTGGGGCTGAGGCAGCCTAACCGGTTAGGCCAGTTTCACTGGAGCAACATGGACAGGGTTGCTCCTGTTCAACTTGTTCTCCTCTTCCTCCTCCCACAGGTGAAAGCCAACGACTCGGATCAGGGTGCCAATGCCGAGATTGACTACTCATTCCACCAGCCTACAGACATGGTGCGTCGCCTGCTGCGCCTGGACAGGACCACGGGCCTCATCACTGTGCAGGGGCCCATTGACCGGGAGGACGTCAATATCCTCAAGTTCTCTGTCCTGGCCAAGGACAAGGGGGCCAATCCCAAGAGTGCCCGCACCCAGGTGGTGGTGACCATCAAGGACATGAATGACAACGCCCCCTCCATTGAAATCCGGGGTATTGGCCTCGTCACCCATCAGGACGGCATGGCCAACATCTCCGAGGATGTGCCCGTGGAGACGGCCGTGGCTCTGGTACAGGTGTCTGACCGGGATGAGGGTGAGAACGCTGTGGTCACCTGTGTGGTTGCTGGCGATGTCCCGTTCCAGCTGAGACAGGCCAGCGAGACGGGCAGTGACAGCAAGAAGAAGTACTTCTTGCAGACCACCACGCCGTTGGACTACGAGGCGGTGAAGGAGTACACCATCGAGATCGTGGCTGTGGATTCGGGGAACCCACCCCTCTCCAGTACCAACTCCCTCAAGGTGCAGGTGGTGGATGTGAACGACAATGCCCCAGTCTTCAGCCAAAGCCTCACCGAGGTGGCCTTCCCCGAGAACAATGCCCCTGATGACCTGGTGGTAGAGGTGAGCGCCAGTGACGCTGACAGTGGCTCCAATGCCAAGCTGGTTTACTCCCTGGTCATGGACCCCTCCTCCAAGGGCTTCTTCTCCATCGACCCTGACTCAGGCGAGATCCGAGTGAAGACGGTGCTGGACCGGGAGCAGAGGGAGCGCTATGAGTTCCTGGTGGTGGCAGCTGACAAGGGCAGCCCCAGTCTCAAGGGCACGGCATCTGTGGCCATCAATGTCATGGACAGGAATGACAACGACCCCAAGTTTATGCTGAGCAGCTACAACTTCTCAGTGATGGAGAACATGCCTCCCCTGAGCCCAGTGGGCATGGTGACAGTGATTGACGCTGACAAGGGCGACAACGCCCGAATCCAGCTGTCAGTGGAGCAGGACAATGGGGACTTTGTCATCCAGAATGGCACTGGCACCATACTCTCCAGCATCTCCTTTGACCGGGAGCAGCAGAGCACGTACACCTTTCGGCTCAAAGCTGTGGATGGAGGGGACCCTCCCAGATCCGCCTACGTGGGGGTGACCATCAACGTGCTGGACGAGAATGACAATGCCCCTTTCATCACCTCCCCTTCCAATGCCTCTTACAAGCACATCCTGCCCCACACCAGCCCCGGGCAGCAGGTCAGCAAGGTCAAGGCTGAGGACATTGACTCGGGAGTCAATGCAGAGCTGACCTACAGCATCACGGGGGGCAACCCCTTCGAGCTGTTCCAGATCTCACCGCAGAGCGGGGACATCACGCTGGAGAAGGAGATCCTGCGTAAGCACCATGGCCTGCACCGCCTGGTGGTGCGTGTCAACGACAGGGGCAAGCCCTCGCGCCATGGCACCGCGCTGGTGCACTTCTACGTCAATGAGACCCTGGCCAACCGCACGCTGCTGGAGACCCTGCTGGGACACAGCCTGGACACGCCGCTGGACATCGACATTGCTGGCGACCCCGAGTACGAGCGCAGCAAGCAGCGCAGCAACATTCTCTTCGGCGTCATTGCTGGCATCGTGGCCGTCACCCTGGTTATTGTGCTGGTGGTGCTGGTGCGCTACTGCCGGCAGAGGGAGGCCAAGAGCGGCTACCAGGCGGGCAAGAAGGAGACCAAGGACCTGTACGCCCCCAATCAGGGCAACAAGAGCAGCAAGAGTAAGAGCAAAGTGAAGAAGAGCAAGTCCCCCAAGCCGCCCAAACCGGCCGATGACGAGGAGGAGACTGGGCTGCAGAAGTCCCTCAAGTTCAACCTCATGAATGACTCCGTCAGTGACAGCCCCCGCATCCACCTGCCTCTCAACTACCCGCCTGGGAGCCCGGATCTGGGACGCCACTACCGCTCCAACTCCCCACTGCCCTCCATCCAGTTGCAGCCCCAGTCGCCCTCTGCCTCTAAGAAGCACCAGGTGGTGCAGGACCTGCCTGCCACTAACACCTTTGTGGGCACTGGGGACAACAACTCGACAGGCTCCGAGCAGTACTCTGACTACAGCTACCGCACCAACCCCCAGAAATACACCAACAAGCAGGTAGGAGAGCTCGTCCTGAGTCCGCCGGACGCACCCCCTCTGCATCGGGGCGCCATCTGGACGGAGGTGTGGGAGTGAGCATGGACCCACCCCTGGCCGCACGGGAATGGCCTGGGGGGCTGGCAGAGGACTAATGAAGCAGCTAGCCATAGCTCTTTCCTGGGGCAGGAAAAGGCAGGGGCTGAAGGCACCGTGACCTGCGGGCAGCCTCCTGTGGCTGATGGGGGTGGTAGCCACAGGGCTGCATTGCTGGGGGTTCCCCTGATGGGAAGGAGCCCTGCATGTGCTGGGCGAGGGGTCTGGACGGACTGGATCCACAGCCCCTGTGCCCCAGTAGCAGCTGAGCACTGGGCTAGAGACCAGGCCTGCCAGCACCAGCAGATGGCAGTGCCCACCCCTCCCATCCAGTGAGTCACGCTTGCTGCATCTGTTCTGGGCTGCCTGGAGCCTGCACCTTGCTGGTCCCAAAAGGAGCTGGCTTCCAGCCCTGCCCTGGGTCGGGGGTGCTGTGCCCAGTCCCAGCCCATTATTGCTAGCAGCAGCCTCTGAAGTGCCAGCTCAGGGCTCCCTGGGAAGGGGGCTGAGCCTGTTACTGCCCTGGGGCAAAGCAATTCTGTAAAAGAAGCTTTTGCTCCTGGTGCGGCTGCCTGGGGTGAGGAGCCCGGCCTGTGTCTCAGCGCCAGCTCTTGCTGCCTGAGGTGCTTGGCCCTTTGCTCCAGCCTGAGCATCAGGCTTGTCGCTGGAGCTGCAGGAGCTATGCTGCAGCCTCTGCCAAGCCCACTGCAGAGGAGATCAGAGCACATATTGTTACCAGAAGTGAAGGGGCTGGGCTGCACCAGGGCTGTCTGTGTGTGTCGGGGCTGGGGAGCCAGGGTTCGCCGAGTTGGGGTCTCTGCTGGGGAGCAGGAGGTGGCTGTGCTGAGTGTCAGGGCTGGGGAGTGAGGGCTGGGGAGGGTGTCTGCTGGGAAGCAGGAGGTGGCTGTGCCGAGGGGAGCTGGGACTGGGGGCGTGTCTCTGCTTGGGAGCAGGAGGTGGCTGTGCCAGTTGGGGCTGGGGAGCGAGGGCTGGGGAGGGTCTCTGCTGGGGAGCAGGAGGTGGCTATGCCGAGTGTCAGGCAGAGCTGGGGAGCGAGGGCTGGGGGTGTGTCTCTGCTGGGGAGCAGGAGGTGTCTGTGCTGAGGTTCGGAGCGGGATCACTGCTGAGAGTTGGGGCTGAGCGTGTCTTGCTGCATGAGGGGACAGAGCAAAGGTCCTGGCTGCATCTTGAGGGACTTGGGTGGGGGAGGGGAGAGCAAATCTGGGAGGGTTCGAGGCTTTGAGGACATCCTGCCTGACTGCCTCATCTTGCAGGGCTCCTGCTTTGTGGGCCCTGTTGGGATCTGCCCATGGGGGTGGGGCTTCCTGCAGCATTGGCATTATATCCTGTGTGTCCTGGGGCTAGGTTGGGCTCCCCTCCCCCTCATTGCATTGTATGTAGCCTATGTGTCCCATGGGACTGGGCTCCCCTCCCTGTCCATTGCATTGTAGCCTGTGTGTCCCATGGGGATGGGCTGCCCTCATTGAATTTGCCCTCAATAAAGTTTTATATTTTTGAATGCTGTGTTTTGTTTTCCATAAGGCCCAGAGGTGGGGGGAGGGGGAGTGAAGGGAAGGGGGCTCTGCCTCCACCCCACCCCATCCCTCCATAGTACAGCTGGGGGCAGTGGCACATTATCCACCACCCCAACTGCATCTCCTCTCCTGTCTCCCTGTGGGGACATAGCAGGTGAGCCTAGAAATGGTGTTGCAAGGCCCGGTCCTGTGCAGGCAAGGGGCAGCAATAATTTGGGCTGCCTCTTCCACACCATGGAGCCTAAGCTGCACCTGGGGAAAATTTCCGCCCCCTCCCCTGAACGCTCCACGCCCTGCTCCTCCCCCTCCCCTGCTTCCCGTGAATCAAATGTTCGCAGGAAGCCTGAGGCAGGCAGGCAGCAGGTAAGCTGGGGCTGGGGCTGGGGCTGGGGCTGGGGCAGGGGCTGGGGCGGTGGGGGGGCACGAGGAGGCGCGGCCCAGTCCGGCCCCCCCGGCCGAGCGGCTCCCTCCGGCGGCCAGCCCCGGCCAAGAGGCTCTGGCCCTGGCGTCTCCGGCCCGGCTCGGGCCCTGGGGCGCCGGCCCCAGTTCCGGCCGAGCGCGCCGGCCCCAGCCGAGCGGCTCCAGCCCTAGCGACTCCAGCTCGGCTCGGGCCCTGGGGCCCCGGGGCCCCGGCTGAGCGGCGCCAGCCGACGGCCGAGCACCCCCAGCCCCGGTCCCAGCGGCTCCAGCCCGGCTCGGCTTGGGCCCCAGTTCCAGATGAGCAGCTCCGCCCCGGCCCCGGCCCCGGCCCTGGGCGAGCAGCGCCGCCCGGCAGCCCAGCACCCCCAGCCCCGGTCCTAGCAGCTCGGGCCCTGGTTCTGGTCGAGCAGCTCCGGCCCGGCCCTGGCCCTGGCTGAGCGGCGCCGGCCGACGGCCGAGCATGGCTGGCCCCAGCGGCTCCAGCCCAGACCCAAGCCCCACGACCCCTCCCTATTTTCCCGGACATGTCCGGCTTTTTGGAATTTCCTCCTGGACGGGGATTTGAGGACCAAAAAGCCGGACATGTCCGGAAAAATCTGGACGTATGGTAACCCTAGCTCCGTTCCATGGCACGCTGCTTGTGAATGATGGGGGCTGCTGCAGACATCCAGCCCCTCCCTGTGCTGGAATCAAGCCTTACCACTAGGGTTGCCAACTTGGCAATATTTAAAAACTGGACACTACAGCAGGAGTGGAACCTCCCCTGCCCTGCCTCTTCCCCCTGAGGCTCCACCCTACTCTGCCTCTTCCCCCCAAAGCCCCACTCCTGCCCATCTCTTCCTCTGAGGCCCTGCCCCATCCACTCCTCTCCCCCCAACCCCATTACTTGCTTCCCTCCCCTCCACTCCACCCTATGTGGGTTAGGGCTGGGAGCTGCAGTCACGTGACAAAGGTAGGAGGTGGCCCTGGCTGAGTAAAGGCTGGAGCGGGTGATGACCTGGTGCCTCCCTGCTTCCCCCGCTCACAGTAACTGGACTTTGGGTGTCCGGTCAGTAGATCTGACTGGACACTGTCAGGTCCCCTTTTCAACCAGATTTTCTGGTCGAAAACTGGGCACCTGGCCACGCTACTTGCCACAAGGGAGCTCCAGCGTGCCAGTGCGCGCCTGGAGCTGCTCCTTGCACCCCACTGGGTGCAGCGGGATCAGCGACGGTCAACGCTTGTGCCCAGCAGGGCAGTGTGGTGTGTGCATGCAGAGGGGCTGCCTGCGGGAGCAGTTACTGACCAGGTCTCCATACTGCAGTGAGGAGCAGTGGGGTCTGTGTGAGCAGGGAGAGGGAGCGAGGAGCCATGCTCCAGCAGGAGGAGAGGGAATAGTTATGGACGAGCAACTCCATTAGAGTTCGTAAGGCAACTGCCAAAGTGCTCGGGGCCTCTTTCCTTGCCCCCTCCCCACTGCACAGAGATATCCCTCTGCTTGGGCCTCAAACCCAGTCCCTGACCCCTGCCATTCTCTCCCTCGCCCCTTATCCCAGGGGTTTGTTCCTGCACTCTTGTGCCCACTGCAGGCAGGTGTCTATGGAGTTCTGGCATAAGAACAGCCATACTGGGTCAGACCAATAGCCCAGTATCCTGTCTCTGACAGTGGCCAGTGCCAGATGCTTCAGGGGGTATGTACAGAACAGGGCAGTTGGAGGGTGATCCACCTCATCTTCTCCCCCAGCTTCTGGCAGTCAGAGGTTTAGAGTCACCCAGCGCATGGGGTTGTGCCCCTGATCAGCTTGGCTAATAGCCATTGATAGGCCTATCTTCCATGAACTTATCTAATTCTTTGTGAACCCAGCTGTACTTTTGACCTTCACAGCATCCCCTGGCAATGAGTTCCACAGGTTGACTGTGTGTTGTGTGAAAAAGTATTTCCCTATTTATTAAACCTGCTGCCTATTAATTTCATTGGGCGACCCCTGGTTTTTATATTGTGGGAAAGGGTAACTAACACTTTTCTAATAATTTTTTCTGTACCATTCATGATTTTATAGACCTCTGTCATATACCCCCTAGTCTTCTCTTTTTTCAGATGAACAGCCAAAATCTCTCCTCATAGTGAAGCCGTTCCACACCCTTGATAATTTTGGTGGCCTTTCTCTAAACCTTTCCCAGTTCCACTATAACCTTTTTGAGATAGGGTGATCAGAACTGCACGCAGTGCTCAAGGTGTGGGTGCAGCATGGATTTATATAGTGGCTTTATCTTATTTTCTGTCTTATTTTCTATCGCTGTCCTAATGGTTCCTAACATTCTGTTATCCTTTTTGACCACGGCTGTGCTGATGTTTTCAGAGAACTATCCACAATGACTCTGAGATCTGTTTCTTGGGTGGTGACAGCTAATTTAGACCCTATCATTGTATATGTATAGTCGGAATCATTTTTTTCAATGTGCATTACTTTGCATATCAACATTGAATTTCATCTGCCATTTTGTTGCCCACTGACCCAGTTTTGTGAGATCTCTTTGGAACTCTTTGCAGTCAGCTTTAGAATTAACTATGTTGAATAATTTTGTATCATCTGCAAACTTTGTGATTTCCATTTTCCAGATCATTAATATGTTGAACAGCACTGGTCCCAGTGCAGACCCTTGGGGGATCCTGTTGTTTACCTCTCTCCATTCTGAGAACTGATAATTTATTCCTGCCCTTTGTTTCCTTTTTTTGAACCTGTTACTGATCCATGAGAGAAACTTCCCCTCCCATGACAGCTTACTTTGATTAAGAGCCTTTGGGGTGGACCTTTCAAAGGCTTTCTGAAAGTCCAAGTACACTATATCCACTGACTAACCCTGGTCCACATGCTTGTTGCCACCTCAAAAATTCCAATAGATCCATGAGGCACAATTTTCCTTTACAAAAGTTTTGTTGACTCTTCCCCAACTAATCATGTTTATCTATGTGTCTGATAATTCTGTTCTTTACTATAGTATCAGCCAATTTGTCTGTCCTGAAGTTAGGCTCACTGCCCTGTAATTGCCAGGATCGCCTCTGGAGCCCTTTTTAAAAATTGGCATTGCATTAGCTACCTTCCAGTCATCTGGTCCAGAGGCTTGTTTCAGTGATAGGTTACATATACCACAGTTAGTACTTCTGCAATTTCATATTTGAGTTCCTTCAGAACTCTCAGGCGATACCATCTGGACCTGGTGATTTATCACTGTTTAGTTTATCAATCTGTTCAATTTGTACTGCCACATCAATGTGGGGCAGTACTTTAGATTTGTTACCCACAACAGAGCTAGCTTTTTGGGTATCCTTTTTGAAGACTGATGCAAAGAATTAATTTAGCTTCTCTGCAATGGCCTTGTCTTCCTTGAGTGCTCCTTCAGCACCTTGATCATCCAGTGTCCCCACTGATTATTTGACAGGCTTCCTGCTTCTGATATAGTTAAAAAAATTCTTACTGTTAGTTTTTGCGTCTTCTTGTGAATGCTTTCTTGGCCTGCCTTATACTTTTACACTAACCTGTCAGAGTTTGTGTGTTTTCTTTTTATCCTCACTAGGATTTGGCTTCCAAATGTCAAAGGGTGCCTTTTTGCCTCTAATGGCCTCCATTACTCTGCTCTTTAGCCATGGTGGTATTCTTCTGGGCTTCTTGTTGCTTTTTCTGATAAGGCTATACATTTAGTGTGAGCCTCGGTGTTTTTAAATAGTCCTTGTGCTGGTTGCCCCTTGTGACTGTTCCTTTTAATTTCTGTCTAACAAGCGACCTCGTTCTTTTACCCCTTTTTAAAGGTACATGTTACCAGGGTGGGATTTTGTGTGTGTGGCGGGGGTGGGTATTATTCCCCTCCAAGGGTATTAAATTGAATTACATTGTTGGCACTATTGCTGAGCGGGTCAGCTATATTCACCTCTTGGACCAGATCCTGTGCAGCACTTAGGACTAAATCAAGAATTGCCTCTCCTGTTGTGGGTTCTAGTAGCTGGTCCAAGAACCAAACACTTATGGTATGTAGAAATTTTCTCTCTGCATCACTCTCTGATATGAGGATAGTGCCCGGTCAGTATGAGGATAGTGGAAATCCCCCCTTATTATTGCGCTTTCTGGACTCGCTAATCTGGGTGAGAGTTCCCCCTAGGTCTCCCCCAGCCGCTGCAGGATTGGCTCCCCATCTTTCGTGCTGGCTTTGAGAGCAGTGAAATAGTGATGTGCTGACACTTAGCTCAGGAACCAGAGGGTGAGAATGTGTCACCCCCTTGAGAAGGGCTAGGGCAGTTACTCCCTCTCGCAGCCATGGCCTCAGGCTCTCTGCAACCTCAGGCAGTCTTGGTGTTGCTCATGCTGGTGTATGTGTGTGGGAGGGGTTGGGTTCCATGAAGGCTACACACTGGAGAATAAGACACTAATGATCTGGAGGATGGTGTGGACTGCACTCTCAGCAAGTTTGCAGATGACACTAAACTAGGAGGCGTGGTAGATACACTAGAGGGTAGGGATCGGATACAGAGGGACCTAGACAAATTAGAGGATTGGGCAGAAAAAAACCTGATGAGGTTCAACAAGGACAAGTGCAGAGTCCTGCACTTAGGACGGAAGAATCCCATGCACTGCTACAGACTAGGGACCGAATGGCTAGGTAGCAGTTCTGCTGAAAAGGACCTAGGGGTCACAGTGGACGAGAAGCTGGATATGAGTCAACAGTGTGCTCTTGTTGCCAAGAAGGCTAACGGCATTTTGGGCTGTATAAGTAGGGGCATTGCCAGCAGATCGAGGAACGTGATCGTTCCCCTTTATTCGACATTGGTGAGGCCTCATCTGGAATACTGTGTCCAGTTTTGGGCCCCACACTACAAGAAGGATGTGGAAAAATTGGAAAGAGTCCAGCGGAGGGCAACAAAAATGATTAGGGGTCTGGAGCACATGACTTATGAGGAGAGGCTGAGAGAACTGGGATTGTTTAGTCTCCAGAAGAGAAGAATGAGGGGGGATTTGATAGCAGCCTTCAACTACCTGAAGGGGGGTTCCAAAGAGGATGGAGCTCGGCTGTTCTCAGTGGTGGCAGATGACAGAACAAGGAGCAATGGTCTCAAGTTGCAGTGGGGGAGGTCCAGGTTGGATATCAGGAAAAACTATTTCACTAGGAGGGTGGTGAAACACTGGAATGCGTTACCTAGGGAGGTGGTGGAGTCTCCTTCCTTGGAGGTTTTTAAGGCCCGGCTTGACAAAGCCTTGGCTGGGATGATTTAGCTGGGAATTGGTCCTGCTTTGAGCAGGGGGTTGGACTAGATGACCTCTTGAGGTCCCTTCCAACTCTGATATTCTATGATTCTATGATTCTATGACAGCGTCAGACAAGTGCCAGGTCACTGCCTGTGCAGCCCAGCCCAATGGCAGCTCGGGTGATGTCAGGCCTTGGCTCACAACGTTCCAATTTTGTTCTGTTTAAACGACTGTCATGATGTTTTGCCTTATGCTATTCAAGGCTTGAAAATGTCACCATGAACTTTAAAGGCAGGGAGTGGTCTATGTAGGAGGAGGGGAGTGGGCTGTGGGGGAAAGCAGTGGGCTCTGGGGGCGGGGAGTGGGCTGCAGGTGGGCAGTGGGTTCTGTGGGGTGGGGAGTGGCGGGGAGAGGGCTGCAGAGGGCAGGGAGTGGGCTTGGGCGGGGGGAAGAGGGCTGCGGGGGGCAGGGAATGGGCTGTGCGGGAACAAATAGAAAAAGAGAGGGGAAACAAACTCCAGGAGGAGCATTTTGGTGAGGACCACCCCAACCTCCTGCCAGCCCTTAAGGGTGGTGGTGGTGGTGGTGGGCAGGGAAGTCCCTGGCCTCTGCCCAGTAGCCTGTGGCTGGCAAGGACCTGCTTCCCTTCCTTGGCTTCTGGAAGGAGCATTCTGTTCTTCCTCACCACCAGTCTCTTCCTGCAGTGGTGGAGGGAGCAGGGCCAGCTCTACCATTTTTGTCACCCCAAGCAAATAAATAAATAAATAAAAATACAACGCTCAGACTGCCACCCGAACTGCCGAAGCAAAAAAAATAAAAAAATAAAAAAGCCACTCGGACTACCCTCCAAACTGCCGAAGCAAAAAAATAAAATAAAAAAAACCTGCTTAGACTACCGCCTGGACCACCAAAGCAAAAAAAAAAAAAAAAAAAGCCGCCCACACTGTGCCGCCCCAAGAATGGACGGAATGTAGCTCCTTAGCATGTGCTGCCCCAGGCACATGCTTCCTCCGCTGGTGCCTGGAGCCGGCCCTGGGAGGGCCCACCCATCTCCCCACTCGGAGGCCCACCCATCTCCCCACTCCTTAGCTGCTTGTCTCTGCTATTCTGCACCTTGCCCAGCCTCCATGTTTCAGGCCTCTTTCCCCAGGGGTAACCCCAAGGCCTGCCCCGATGCTCAGATCCACCTGATTCTGAGACCCTGCAGCCCCAGGGATCTGCAACCATCTTATTAGTTCCCAGTTGTCTGACTGAGCTCTAAAAAGAACAGGAGTACTTGTGGCACCTTAGAGACTAACAAATTTATTATTTGTTAGTCTCTAAGGTGCCACAAGTACTCCTGTTCTTTTTATGGATACAGACTAACACGGCTGCTACTCTGAAACCTGACTGAGCTCTGAGTCCCAGCAGAGCTCAAGAAGCTGGAGCAGTGTTGGCTGCACTCACGCACGCAGCAGCCATTGTAATCTTACCAGCTAGACATTGAACGCATCTCTTAGAAAGCAAGCTTAAATTCTGCATACGTTGCAGGCACTGGCATCGGAAGGTGCCTGGCAAAGCTGCCTGCTGGCCAGCGGTGCAGGACCAAGGGGTTTTTGTAAGGCCAGTCATAGACTATAAAATAGTGGCAAAATGGTCCAGAAACCTGGGGCAATGGGGCAGCACTGGGGATGTACGCCGAGCTGATCTGGCTTCACCCTCCCCCAGAATGCCAGTGTGTGGGTGAGTAGCACACGCCGTATGTCAGACCAGGGCTGCTTGGCTGTGACACTAGCATGGTGTGACTCCAGCTGATGGAGCGTGACACTGGGCTGGGAACTGAACAGTGGGCAGGGTGGCTGTAGGGAGCAGTGCTAGGATGCAGCTGAGTATGTTTTGCCCTTAATGATCTGCCGGGGCGAGAAACAGAACCCAGGTGAAATTCTGTTAGGATACTAAACTGGGGAGAACTGAGAGCATCAGGGAGCAGAGGGTGCGAGGGGAGCCCAGAGCATGGGAAACTGCAGGGCCAGGAGACAGCACGGCAGGATTTGAGTGGGTAGGGCTGAGGTAGGGGAGTGAGAGACCCGGCTGTAGCTTGGCTGACTCCTGAGTGGGGGCAGCTGGAAACCATCCTGAGAGCTGGCAGGGCAGTGAGGGAGCAGGGAGGTGGCGATGGGAATGGGGTGCAGTTCTGAGGGGAAGATGGTGGTTGTTTACCTGGAGACACAGCAAGATGTGTTTGGCCCCCGAGTGGGAGGTCAGGGAGTCCCTTTGCAGGGGACTGCACCCCAAACACAAGCCCCACAGGTACTGACGAGCCCAGGCCTGAGAACAGACTGGGGTTTCCCAACACTGGAGTTGGGAATTCCTTCTCTGAGCAGCATCCAGGTCCCTGAGGACTCACTTGCCCTGGGTGCCCACCCGCAGCCCCTGGGATATAGGCCCTTGGGGACACAGGCTGGGGGAAGTTGGCTCTCACCTGGTTGCATAGACAGCAGAAGCCAGCCATGCGCACCTCGTTATCCAGAAATGAACAGATGCTGGGTACTATGAGCAGCCTGTATCCCAAGGGTGAGGTAACATGGGTGCCGTGTGCTGCCTGTACCCTGGAGGAGGTGAAATGGGCGCCGTGTGCTGCCAGTACCCTGGAGGAGGTGACGTGGGTGCTGGGTGCTGCCTGTACCATAAGGATGGTGAAATGGGGATTGTGTGCCACCTGCACCCAGGGTGAAGTGACATGGGTGCCGTGTGCCGCCTGTACCCTGGGGGAGGTGTCATGGGTGCAATGTGCTGCTTGTACCCGGAGTGAGGTGACATGGAGGCCGTGTGCATCTTCTACCTCAGGGGGGAGGTGACACAGGGGGCGTGTTCTGCCTGTACTCTCGGGGGAGATTACATCAGGGCTGTGACCAGCCTGTACTCATGGTGGAAGGTGACGTAGGGCTGTGAGCAGTCTGTATCCAGGCATAGGGGGTACATATGTGGTTGGGAGGTTGTGATGAAGTGGGAATTGTCTGTAATAATTTTATGAAGCCGATGCGTGCCTCAGTTTCCCCCATATGTAGTAGTGGTACCCAGTGGTGGGAGGATAGAACTGTTTGCTCTCAGGGCAGGCTAAGACAATGGGTATGAAATGTGGCCCATCTGTCTGAGTCATTGGAAAAGGACGGGCCGCGGGCAACCCCATATCAGTGGAGAATCTGAGAAGACAACGGCAAAGCTAGTCACCAGCTCATGGACACCTAGCAACCAATGACCCAGGGGGAGATGGATTTCCCAGCTCTCAGCAGGGGAGCTGACCACAGACTCCAGCTTGAGAACAAAGGGCTGGAAAGGGGCATGGGGGGGGGGGGGATCAGAGGTGGCTGCAGGAAGGAATCGGGGCTCTCACCTGGGAACTGACCAAGGAGATCAGTTGGAGAGAGACAGAGCTTGAGCAAGGGGGTTCACCACAGCACGACTGGACTCTGAGCTGGCCAGGATGGACTATGCTTTACCCTTCCTATGCTGTGCCCAGATGACTAATAAACCCGACTGTGTTGACAAGTGCTGGGTGAGTGTCCCTGCCACTGCAGGGCGAGGTGCATTGATACCTGCAGAGTGGACAAGTCTCCATCGGGGTGTGTCTCAGTTGGACTTGCTAAGTAGAGCTCACGGAGTGCAGCAGGGCGGCTGCAGGCCCAGAGGTCCAGTCTAAGGAGGTGGTGAAGCTGCATGGCTGATCCTGGGGGAAGAGTGAGACCCCCCAGGGGTCTGGCACACTGAGGGGTTCCTCCTAGACACTGTTCCACAGCTGGGGCGGTGCACCGATCCTGTGGATCTGTGACAGAGGTGACATGGGGGGTCATGTTCAGCTGGTACCTCAGCATTGTGGTGACACTGGGGTTGTGTATAGCCTGTTGTCACAGAGTCAGAGGATGGGTGCTATGCCCCCCACTGTGGAACAGTCTCTAGGAGGAACCCCTCAGTATGCCAGACCCCCAAAGGCTCTCTTTTCCCAGGATAGGCCGTGCAGCCTACCCCCTGCAAGACTGAACCTCTAGGGCTTCACATCAAGAGCTCTGCTCAGCGAGTCCAACCGAGACAGACGCCTGGAGAGACCTGACTCTCTGCAGGGTCAATGCCCCTCGCCCAGCATTGCAGTCACACTCCCACAGTGCTGTCAATCAGCCAGCTGGACCCAGCACAGAGCGGCCTTAGGGTAGCACAGAGAGGAAGGTTAAAGCCTTGTCCAGTGGTTCCCAAGATTTTTTCTGCCAAGGACCCCTTTGTTATCTGCCTAATTGTCCCAGGCCCCTTTCTTGTCTGGTACTAACAGAATGTCCCCGCAGCGTGGGATGGCCCCCGCCAGCATGACCGCTCATGCACAGAGGGAAAGTCATGGAGTGCAGAGGATGCTCTTTCGTTCTGAAACCGTCTCAATGCAGCAAAGGTGCAGGAATGCTGTTTCAGCCCGGGCTCAAGAACGGACCCATAGTCCATGGCAGACCCCACTTTGGGAACCACTTTCACAGTCCACTCTGGTCAGGCCAGAGCAATTCACCAGCCAAGCTGGAGTGAGTTCTATTTTCAGGCTCTGTGTCTCCCTGCCACCCTTCCTTAGTCAGTTCCCAGCTGTGAGAGCCTCAAATTTCCTCCAGAGCCCACCCTGATGGCTCTTAGCCTGCCCTCAGAGCAAATGTAATCCCTCTCCCCCCACTGGATAGCCATGTGAAATACAGGAGGAAACTGAGGCGCACATAGGATTAA
This sequence comes from Trachemys scripta elegans, assembly GCF_013100865.1. Classification (NCBI taxonomy): domain Eukaryota; kingdom Metazoa; phylum Chordata; order Testudines; family Emydidae; genus Trachemys; species Trachemys scripta. The sequence goes on from NC_048305.1 coordinate 39,008,899, forward strand.
TAACAAAAATCCCAACTTTGTCACACCTATACCTTAGGGGGAGGTGGAGTGGGCACCTGTGCAGCCTATACCCCATGCAGGAGGCTCCATGAGGACCGTGCCCAGCCTGTACCCTGGGCGGGAGGCACTGCAGGGGCCATGCTCAGCCCATACCCCAGGCGGGAAGCACTGCGAGGGCCGTGTCCAGCCCGTACCCCGGGTGGGAGGTGCGGTGGGGGCCGTGCCTGGCCTGTACCCTGGGCAGGAGGCTCTGCGGGGGCCGTGCCTGGCCTGTACTCCGGGCAAGAGGTGCTGCGGGGGCCGTGCCTAGCCTGTACCCTGGGTGAGAGGCTCCACGGGGGCTATGCGTGGCCTGTATCCCAGGCAGGAGGCAGCGTGGGGGCCATGCCTATCCTGTACCCCGGGTGGGAGGCAGCGTGGGGGCCATGCCCGGCCCATACCCTGGGCGGGAGCTGCCATGGGGCCTGTGCCTGGCCCATACCCCAGGCAGGAGGCTCTGCGGGGGCCGTGCCCAGCTCCAACCCTGGGCAGAAGGCTCCGTGGGGGCCATGCCCGGCCCCAACTCTGGGCAGAAGGCTCCACGGGAGCTATACCCAGCCCATACCATGGGCAGGAAGCGCCGCGGCGGCCATGCCTGGCCTGTACCATGGGCAGGAGGCAGTGTGGAGGTCTTGCCTGGCCTATACTGTGGAGAGTAGGGGTGATGCTGAGTCCATATGTAATTCTCTGGGAATGGGGCCCATCAGGATTTGTGAGATCCTTACGGAGTGGGACAGGTTACCCTGGTGTCTGTGCTGCCTGGGGACTGGCTTTGCCCCAGAGAGTCTAGGCATGCTACAGGCAGTTCCAGCTGCCCAGAGCACATTGTCCCAGGCTGGCTGGAGCCTTCCACTTCCTCTTGGCTGTTACTCCCCTTCTGCTCTGGAGCTGGGTGCTGGGGCTGTCACCCTCCCGCTGCCCCTGGCAGGGTCGCCCAGAGGATTCAGGGAGCCTGGGGCAAAGCAGGGAGCGGACATACTCTCTGGGCGGCGCTCCGAGTCTGTGGTGGCGGTGGAGGCGGGTCCTTCAGTCGCTCCGCGTCTTTGGCAGCACTGAAGGACCTGCCGCCGAAATGCCGCCAAAGACCTGGAGCGACTGAAGGGCCCCCTGCCACCGAAATGCCGCCGAAGACCCGGACCGCCGCTGGGTAAGTAAAAAGGCGCCTCTAGCCATGAAAGGGATTCTCGGCCAAGGCTCGGCCCCTGCGGGGCCCGGGGCCTGGGGCAAATTTTCCCACTTGCCCCCCCAGGGGCTGTGAAGAGTGGGTTTCTGGCTTAGTGCTCTCTGAGTGCCTGCAGGTTAGAGCAAATGGCTGCAAAGCTGCCCATGGTAGTCACATCCCCAGGGTCTGGAACAACTGTGCCAAGGGGCAACATCCTGGGAGGCAGCTGCTGCATGGCTGGGGACCTTTCACAGGGCCTAGGATGAGCAGAGCAGAGCTGGACCCATCTGCGATGCAGCTTCCCAATCAGCAGGATGGGGCAGGGCAGGGCCCCGGGCAAAGAGCCGGCAGGGCACAGATGTCACTCGGGCTCTGGCTTAACATGGCCTAAAGGTTGCTACTGGGCACAGCCCATGGAAGGAGCCTGTGTGTGTGTCAGATCTGTGTGCATCGACCCCTATGCTACCACCATGCCTTGCTTCTGGCTGCACCTGCAGCTAGCACCACACACTGCTGGGAGCAAGAGCTGACTGGGAGTGCCCTGCCATAAGGCCTCCCTCATGCCTTGTGTAGGGGAGTTTCTGCCCTGTGCCCGCGGCAGGTCCCCATTTGCCTGTTGCTGTGCCCCTGCATTGGCCTGGGAGCTGCGTGGGGATTTTTTTAACTACCGAACCCCTGGCTGTTTGCACGGCCAGCTGGCAATCCAAGTGGCCCTGATTGATATTCCCAGCACTGCCTCTCCTGGGCTCCGCTGCAGAGCTGCTCCTTGCTATTCACAGTCCTTCTGGAACCAGGCCAGGAGCTGAGCCTGGCTAATCATTCACCCGATTACTGGGGCAAAGCTGGATTCAGCCGCCCTCTGCTTGGGTGTGTTCATGGGCCTTTCTGTCACTAGCCAGGCTTCTGTGGAAGGGTGGGTATCAGTGCCCAAGGCGCCATAGGGCAGGCGGGGATGGAGGGCAGAGTGTTGCGGGGCAGGAGGAGGTGGAAGACAGGGTACTGTGGAGAAGGCGGGGTTGGAGGGGAAGGTGCTGTGGGGCAGGAGGGGGTGGAGGGAAAATTGCTCTGGGGTGGGGCTGTGCTTAAGACGTGTGGCAGCTGTGTCCCTGTGGGCAGCTGTGTTGTGTCAGAGTGGGGCTGGCCAGTGCCTGGGTTCTCCCCATGAACAGTAGGCAGAACGTACCAAGAGACGTGTGCTGGTCTCGTGTCAGTTACAACTGGGGCTGGTCTCTGGCAGTAGGGGTTACTTGCTCCTGTAGTGGGGGGGGATGGAGTGTGAGGCACCCCCGCCCCCCGAGAACCATGGGGTGAGTGCCAGGTCTCCCTGGGTGGAAGGAGTATTTGGGGTGTGACTGCAACTCAGGTGAGGACCTTGGGGAGCCTGTTGCTGGGATTACACCCAGTGATGCTAGGGGATGAGTGTTTCCTGGGGCCATATGGGGTGGGAGCTCCTATCTGTGCCATGGGGATCAGTCTGCCAGGGAGCACAGCGCTGGGCAGCTGGGAGGGAGGTGGGAATTTGTGCAGCAAATTCTGTCTGCGGATCCCACTCGTGGTACGTGTGCGTCCATGTAATGTGGACACGAGAACGAATGGATATAAACTGGCTGTGGGGAAGTTTAGGCTTGAAATTAGATGAAGGTTTCTGACCGTCAGAGGGGTGAAATATTGGAACAGCCTTCCGAGGGAAACGGTGGGGGCGAAGGACCTGTCTGGTTTTAAGATTAGCTAGATAAGTTTATGGAGGGAATGGTTTAATGGAAAAACATGATTTTAGTCAAAGGAATACCGTGCCATGGCAGGTAAATAGTATAATGGCTAACAAGGGTCAGGCTGGAGACTCTTGCCTACATGCTCGGGGTTTTACTGATCGCCATATTTGGGGTCGGGAAGGAATTTTCCTCCAGGGTAGATTGGCAGAGGCCCTGGAGGTTTTTCGCCTTCCTCCGCAGCATGGGGCAGGGATCGCTAGCAGGAGGATTCTCTGCCAATTGAAGTCTCTAAGCCACAGGATTTGGGGACTTCAACAGCAGAGTCAAGGGAAAGGGTAGGGACGGCTTTGTGGCCTGCATCATGCAGGGGGTCAGACCAGATGATCATAATGGTCCCTTCTGACCTTAAAGTCTATGAGTCTATGAGTCTATGAGGTTGAGATCTCTTGACCTGCAGTGTCTATTGGGGCCATGCATGTGCTTGAGCTGCCCCACAACTGAGGGCACATAGGGTAGGGCAATCCTACCCACCTGTAGTAGTGAGATGTCTTTCTGCTGCCCCGTAACACCCCTCCATCCAGTCAGCTAGTGTGTATTTGACTGGCATGGGGAACTGAGTAGCACGTTCCTGCCTGTTGTCATCACTGTTGATAGTTTTCTTTCTTTAAAATCTCTGCCATTCCCCTAACTACACTAAGCACTGAGGCACCTTCCTGGCCAATCACCCAGCCTAAACCCTTGGTCCTCAAGCCATGTCCAGCGTGTGATGGACTTATCCTATTAACCATTGGACATGGCCAGTGTCTCTTCTTTTTGGGTGAAAGCCACATTCCAGACTGTGGCTGTGTGTCCAGACTGTGGCTGTGTGCGCTGGTCATGGCTCCAGAGATATCCAGCTAATGCTCTGCCTACTGGAGAGCTCCATCAGAGGAGTATCAGACTGGGGAGATGTTCCTCTGACTCCACAAAAGCACTTTTCTCCCAAAGATCCCACTCCTTCAGGGCCCCTGTAAGTAGGGATTCTTCCCTGAAGGCTTCCGATGCGAGTACCGAGAACAGGCCTGCATCCCCTTCAGGTAGTCATCCTCAGTTCTCCAAACTCACTACCAGCAGACTTTAGTTGTCCCAGAGTTCCTAAATACCCCTGAGATGTCCTGATATCCCTTAGCAGATGTCTCCTCGGGCCTTAGCATCTTCTTAGCCCTGTCTCTTTAGCTTCCCATCTTAGCCGTATTGGCATTCGGGGTCCCTGGTCTAGACCCTCTAGAAGCTGATCTCCCTCTCACATTGCCCACAAATGACTAAATTCCCTTCACCAGTTAGGTGCCAACTAGCCCACTAGAATGAGAGAGAGAACAACATTAGGAGACAGAGGCTCAAGAGGAAGCATCATTAGATAATGGTTCTCTCCTACAAATCTATCTTCCTCTTTGCAGGATGAGGTGGTGATGTGCACTCTAATATCACTCCTGCAACTTCAGTCCTTCCAGGAGTTATTGGGTAGGATGCAGACACTTAATCAAGCTCAGTTTTGATACAAGTTAGTTTCCCCCACACCTCACCCTGCTGCTCCCCTTGGAAGGCTGTTCCAGAACTTCACTATCTTTGGTAGTTAAAAGCCTTCATCTAATTTCAACTCTAAACTTGTTGATGACCAGTTTATATCCAATTGTTTGTGTGTCCACATTGGCACTTAACTTAAATAACGTTTTTCTCACCTGGGGTATTTATCCCTCTGATGTACTTATAGAGAGCAGTCATATCTCCCCCCAGCCTTAGTTTGGTTAGGCTAAACAAGCCAAGCTCCTTCAGTCTCCTCTCATAAGGTATGTTTTCCATTCCTCTGGTCATCCTAGTAGCCCTTTTCTGCACCTGTTCGAGGTTGAATTAAACTTTCTTAAATATGGGAAACCAGAATTGCACAGTGTTCCAGATGAGGTCTGTATAATGGTATTGTATATTCTGTATTGGAAATACCTCACTTGATGCATCCTAGGACTGCATTAGACTTTTTCCTGGCCACAGCACATTGGTGCCTTATAGTCATCCTGTGATCAACCAATACACCCAGGTCTTTCTCCTCCTCTGTCGCTTCCAACTGATACATCCCCAGCTTAAAGCAGAAATTCTTGTTGTTGGTCCATAAGTGCAAGACCTTGCAGTTTGCACTATAAAATTTCATCCCATTTCTATTTTTCCAGTTTTCAAGGTCATCCAAATCTTCTTATATGATACTCTGGTCCTCCTCCATATTGGCAATACCTCCCAACTTTGTGTCATTCACAAATTTTATTAGCACACTCCCACTTTTTATGCCAAGGTCATTAATGAAAATATTAAATAAGATTAGTCCCAAGACTGATCCCTGAGGAACTCCACTAGTAACCTCCCTCCAGCCTGACAGCATGACCCGTTGTAGTCTCGCCTTTAACCAGTTCCTTATCCATCTTTCAATTATTGGATTAATCCCCATCTTCTCCAATTCCACTAATAATTTCCCATGTGGAACTATATGAAATGCCTTACTGTAATCCAGGTAGATTAGATCTACTGCATTTCCTTGTCTAGAAAATAGGTCATCTTCTCAAAACAAACAAACAAACCAAAAACCATCAATCAGGCTGGTTTTGCACAATCTATCTTCTTTAAAACCATATTGTATTTTATCCGAATTACTGTTTACCTTAGCTATTTCTCTTTCAGAATTTGTTCCAAAACCTTGTATACAATGAGGCCAAACTAATGGGCCTGTAGTTTCCTGGCTAACTTTTTTTCTTTCTTTCTTAAAAATAGGTACTATATTAGCAATTCTCCAGTCATAGGGTATGACCCCTGAGTTTATGGATTCATTACAAATCTTTGCTATTTTGGTCTTGCAATTTCATGTGACAGTTCCTTTAATAATCTTGGATGGAGATTATCTGGGGCCCCCAATTTGGTCCCATTAAGCTGTTTGAATTTGACTTTCACCTTGGTTGTGGTAATTTCCTCTTCCATGTCCTCATTCCCATTAGCCATCCTGCCACTACCCCGCCACTACCCCACAGATTCTCATTCCCATTATTAAAAACTGGGGAAAAGTGTTCATTTAGGTGTAGGGCCATGCCTAGATTATTTTTAATCTTCACCCCTTCTGCAGTGTTTAGCCATCCCACTTCTTCTTTCTTTGTTTTCTTTTTATTTATATGGTGAAAGAACCTTTTACGGTTGGTTTTAATTTCCTTTGCAAAGTCCAGCTCTGCTTGGTAGTTCTCACTTTAACCCTACACTTTCTGATCTCCAAGAGATAGCTTTCCTTGCTGATCCAGCCCATCTTCCATTTCTTGTAGGCTTTCTGCTTTCTCTTAATCACCTGTTTGAGATGCTTGTTTATCCAGCTTGGTTTGCAACCCTTCCCTACCAATGTTTTCCCCTTGCTTGGGATACAGGCTTCAGATAGCTTCTGCATTTTGACTTAATGTAATTCCAAGCCTCCCCCGCATTAAGATCCTTGAGTTCTTCAGTTCAGTCCATTTCCCTAACTCATTCCCTTAACTTTTTAAAGTCTGCCATTTTGAAATCAAGGACCTTAGTGGCAGATCTATTTTTGTTTATTTTGTTTAAACTCAATTAGTTCATGATCACTCAAACCAAGGCTGTCCTCTACAACCAGTTCTTCTATGAGCTTCTCGCTATTTAGCAATACTAAATCTAAAATGGCATCACCTCTTGTTGACTCTTTAGAGAAGAAAGTCTGCCAGCAATCACATCCAGGAATATCTGGGCCCTACCATTATTAGTAGCACTCGTCCTCTAATCTATATCTGGGAAATTAAAGTGTCCCATAATCACACAATTCCCACTAGTATTTATTTCATTAAAAATATTAAAGAGGTCTCTACCAATATCCAAATTGGATCCTGGGGGTCTGTAGCATACTCCAAATGCCATCCCAATGGAGCCTCTGTTAGCTTTCTTCCTCAAAGTGATTTTGATCCTAACAGATTCTATTTTCTTCATTTCATCACTTCTAATATCTTCACAGTCTATCTCATTATTATTATACAATGCTACTCCACCACCTTTTCCTTTATTTCGGTCTTTGCTGAACAGCACATACCCTTCAATCTCTGTATTCCAGTCATGACTGCTATTCCACCATATTTCTGTTATCCCCATGTTATCTGATTTCACTTCCTGCACCAGTAGTTCTAGTTCCTTCATTTTGTAATCCAGGCTCCTTGCACTGGAATATAGACATCTTAATACAGTTGTTGCTTGGCTTCGCCCAGATTCCTCACTTGATTCTGTACAGTCATTCTACTGCCAGTATCACCGACCTGCCTGTTAGTGCCTGTACCAATGACACTATTTCCTCTTGATGTCCATTCTCCTACCCTCTAGTATTCCTTTCTCTGTTCCTGTGTCCTCTCTTACTTGATTTTCCTCCTGCTCAATATTAGAATCAGGAGTGGAGATCATGTGAACATCTCTCAATGGTCTCTCCTGAGTTCCTAGTTTAAATCTCTTTTAATCAGTTGTGCCAACCTCTATCCCAGAAGTCTCTTTCCCTCTTTACCCAGGTGGAGTCCATCTCATGACAACAGTCCTCTGTCCATAATGCCTCCCAGTGGTCAAACATCCCAAAGCCCCCCTTATCGTACCACGGCCTGAGCCATCTGTTGATCATCATAGGTAGAATCCCACTGAAGATCGCCTGAGCCTCCTTTTCTTTAAGCATCTTCCCAAGCATGGCACAGTCTCCCTGGATGTGTTCCCATAAGAATCTAGCAGTATCATTTGCTACCACATGAAAGTGGGTTCTTTCCTGCTCCCATTAGGATCCTCTTCAGCCTCAGGTCCACATCCCGTATCTTAGCTCCTGGCAGATTTAAATTTTATTAGAGAATATTTAAGAAAAAATAAACGATACAGAAAATGTGAAGCGTTAGTTATTGGTCATTGGGGGTAACATACAGAGTATAGGGGTATGTTGGTGTTTTGGGGCTGGGCAGCACACATAGTATATACACACTGCAATGTCCCCAATGAGGGGTGGGTAACCGGTGGGCGGGATCAGGAGACAGTCGATAAACGGTGAGGGTCCACCACCCATACGGGAGGCAGGGACAGTCATGGGTATAAGCAAGCGGGCTGGGTAATGAGGATGGGGTGACCCTCACGTGGCGGGATTCAGCTAGGTTTGGTGGGTTTAGGGCTCAGGGGATAGGGTCCAGCAGGGGGTGTGTGTGGGTGCACGAGGTCTCCCCGGCTCACTCTTGGTATTGGCGGTGGCCGGTGATGTGCTCGATGTAAATGTCCCGGGACCAACGGATAGTGTCCGAGACCATTAGGCGTCTCATGAGCCGCGCGTAATGACGGCCCACCCCACAGGTCCTCAGCACGCGTTCATTACACGGGTCCCAGGCAACCAGGGCCCCAACGAGCAGAGCGTCGACGTGCACCTCGTAACCCTTAGTCCGCAGGGTGTCAGCCAGGGGGGCGTATTGTTCTCCAGCTCAGCTCAACCAGCCTTCCTCCTGTTCTTCCTGGATGCAAGTTCTCTTGTCTTCTATTCTCACTTACAACCTTCTGTGAAGTATCAGAGGGGTAGCCGTGTTAGTCTGAATCTGTAAAAAGCAACAGAGGGTCCTGTGGCACCTTTGAGACTAACAGAAGTACTGGGAGCATAAGCTTTCGTGGGTAAGAACCTCACTTCTTCAGATGCAAGTAATGGAAATCTCCAGAGGCAGGTATATATCAGTGTGGAGTTAACGAGGTTAGTTCAATCAGGGAGGGTGAGGTGCTCTGCTAGCAGTTGAGGTGTGAACACCAAGGGAGGAGAAACTGTTTCTGTAGTTGGATAGCCATTCACAGTCTTTGTTTAATCCTGATCTGATGGTGTCAAATTTGCAAATGAACTGGAGCTCAGCAGTTTCTCTTTGGAGTCTGGTCCTGAAGTTTTTTTGCTGTAAGATGGCTACCTTAATATCTGCTATTGTGTGGCCAGGGAGGTTGAAGTGTTCTCCTACAGGTTTTTGTACAGTCACTACGCAAGAGGATAAATGGACACAAGTCAGATATCAGGAATGGCAATATACAAAAACCTGTAGGAGAACACTTCAACCTCCCTGGATTAAACAAAGACTGTGAATGGCTATCCAACTACAGAAACAGTTTCTCCTCCCTTGGTGTTCACACCTCAACTGCTAGCAGAGCACCTCACCCTCCCTGATTGAACTAACCTCGTTAACTCCACACTGATATATACCTGCCTCTGGAGATTTCCATTACTTGCATCTGAAGAAGTGAGGTTCTTACCCACGAAAGCTTATGCTCCCAGTACTTCTGTTAGTCTCAAAGGTGCCACAGGACCCTCTGTAACCTTCTGTGAGTTATCCTCCATCCTGCTGGGGCTCTGAACTCTGGCTATCTCCATTGACTCTTCCCCTTTTCTTGTAGGACTAGCTGCTCTTCTCTTCTTCCTTTCCCTCCCACCTTCTGTTACTGCCTGCTTTGCCCCTTCATTTTCCAGCTGAGCAAACCTGTTCTTCAGCTCTATTTATCCTTCACTAGGTGGTCTTTTCTTCTGCTTGTTCTTATAGCCACATGCTTTCACTGGCCACTTTCCTCATCTAGCAGTTCTCTAGTCCAGCTTGCATCTGCAAGTCTTGAGTTTTCCATTCAGCCTCCTTTCACTTTCCCTCCATCATCTGGTCAAATCCACCTCAAAACTCAGCCGTAGTTTCTACCTGCATCTCCAAACCTCAGATCTTCTTTTCCATCAGATCTATCAGGCAGCACTTCATAAAAACCTTTCAGGTACCTGCTCCAGATAATGTACATCCTGCAGCTTCCACATCCAGTCATCTTCACTGTCTTTTCCATTCCTGGGGTCAATACCAGTGCTGCCTTTGTAGCTTTAATAGCCTTCGCTCCTAAGCTCCTGTCAAGAAAAAACAATAAACAAAACCCCACATGCTCCTTCCCACAAACTCCCCTGTTTTCAGCTCTGTTTTCTGGCTCCTGTGGTGCTGTCCAACTGACACCAAGGCCTGGTGGAGACTTATCCACTGCAGGACTCAATGCACCTTGCCTAGCATTCGCAGTGACACTCACCCAGCTCTGTCAATATAGTCAGACTTATTAGTCAACTGGACACAGCACAGGAAGTCTTTAAGGTTAGCACAGAGAAAGGAAAGTTAAAGCATAGCCCAAGTCCATCCTGGCCAGCCCAGAGCCCAGCCATGCTATGGTGAACCCCATTGCTCAAGCTTTGTCTCTCTCCGACTGACCTCCTTAGTCAGTTCCCAGGTGAGAGCCCCGACTCCTTCCTGCAGCCACCTCTGATCCCCCTCCTCACCCCTTCCAAGCCCTTTGTTCTTGAGCTGGGGTCTGTGCTCAGCTCCCCTGCTGAGAGGTGGGGAAATCCATCTCTCCCTGGACCATTAGTTGCTAAGTGTCCATGACCTGGTGACTTTGCCGTTGTCTTCTTGGATTCTCAGCCAGTCCTTTCCCAATGACCCATTCAAATTCAGACAGCTAGTGCCATTCATACCTATGTGCCATAGCCTGCCCTGAGAGCAAACAGTCCTTTGCCACCCATTGGGTAACAATGAAGCATATAGGGAAAACTGAGGTACACATAGGGATCATAAAAATAGTCCTGAAAATTCCCATTTCATCACAGCTACAACTTACCTGACATCATCTTCCAAACAGCAGGCACCATAGGCTATTGGAGATTATTACCAAAGTCATTCCATGTAGTTCCAGCATTTGCTCCTCTCTCACTCCCTCTTCAAGGACCCATCTCATGAGAAACAACTGAGGGAAGAAGGTGGACTCCTTACTTTATCTAGGAGTGAGTAAGAAGGACCTTAGGAGTGTAGAGGGAAGGGTTTCTATTCCTGTTTTGGTACGCATCCTGCCCTGGGCCTGATACAACTAAACAAATTCACACCCCCAATCCAATTCAGAATGGTGACACTAGCCTCCAGCATCTCTGCCCCAGAAGCTTAGGATTGGCTTGCAGTTTTCAACACTTAGTCCTGGAGGCTTAGTTTCATGTAGTGAGGATTCTGGTGCACAGTAAGACATGGCCATGACAGTACAGATCCACGAATGTTCACAAAATGCCCACCAGTTGTGGTGGCCCATCTGAGATGGCAAGGAATACACATCTACCTTGGACGACTGGCTTCTGAGAGGGAGAATTCCCTCCAAAAATATCCAGCACCCTCAACATCCCATGCTCCCAGCCCATCCATTAAATTTATAGAGGCCCTTCTAGATTCCAAGTCAGCAGAGCGGTACCTCTCTCTAGACAGGTTTCAGATCATCACATGCATGACTTCCATTACAACAAGAGCCTGTCTCAAACTCTGAGGTCACATGGCGCTATGCTTATGTGATGACTCCACTTCCTCATGTCCAAGACAGGCTGATCTGTTTACAAACCCAACAAATATCTTGTGGACCCTCTCTTCAAAGTCCTGACTCCTCCTTGCACTGGTGGGCAAAACCGCACATGGTCCCCAGAGGGGCCCCATTCTGCACCTCTCCTCCACAACAGGTTGTTGAGGCCCATCTAAACCACCTACAGATTCAAGGTATGCAGTCCCGGAAAGAGTCCTCATTGTCAGTGTGCTGAACTCCAAGTAATTAGACCAGCCTGCATAGCCTTTCTGGTGCTCCTTCAGGGACCACAATACAGATCCTTACAGATCACACCTCCACAATGTAGTATATCAACAGCCAGGGGTGCCTGCTCATCCCCTCTATGGCAGGAAGTGATCTAGCCTGGACTTGGTGACATTCTCATATGATAACTCCCCTATGGTCCTTCATCTATCAGGAACAAACAGCAATTGGGCAGGTCACCTGAGCACATAGGTCTCAGCCAAATACAAGTGGTTGCTGAAGGATTCTGTTCTTGAGCCTGTATTCTGCAGACGGGGCTGTCCTGTCATAAACCTGTTCGTCAGCAACAAAAATAAAAAGTGCCCTTCTGCCAGAGCAGGTACCTACCCACTATCCCTCCAGGATGCATTCATCCCTTATCCATGTGGGAGCTAAAGTCTGAAAGTCTCCTTTATGCCGTCTCCCCCATCCCGCAGATTGCTCTTCCAGGATTAAGGACAAATTCTCCACGCAGACCCCACATATCTACTCTTGGCAGTTTGGAAGTTGACTGTTTGAGTAAAACAGACAAGGACTGTTTCAGAGAGATCCCGGAGATCCTCATTCAGAGCAGGAAGCCTTTTACCCCTCTCCAAGATCAGTCTACAGATCCAAGTGGAAAAGATTTTCCATTTGGGCTTCACAACGAGGTCTCGATTCATTGCAAGCTCCTGTTCCCAAGAGTCTGGATTACATCCTCCAGCTCAGGGCCTCAGCGCTATCATGGTCTAACTAGCAGCTTGTTTCAGCATGCCACACACCTGTTCAAACCTACACCAGTGTTCTCTCACCCCTGTTTCAGAATTTCAAAAAGGACTGGTCCGTGCTAATTTCCTGAGTCAGGAGCCTCCCCGGTCCTGGGACCTTAATGTTCTTATGGGCCTTACAGAACCCCCTGCTTTCCCAAGTGCTCTCTGCAATATCTCACTCTCAAACCGCCTTCTGGTGTTGGTCACCTCAGCCAGAGCTCCACCGTATGTTGCCTTCTACAGGGATGAGGTGGTGCTGAGATCTTCACCCTAAATTCCTTACCAATGGTGTGTCTGATTTTTCAGTGAAACCAAATAATTCGCTGCCCCATTTTCTTCTTCAAACCTCATTCAAACCTGGGAGGAACCAACCTCCACCCTCTAGTTGTCTAGAGCCATCCTTTATTATTCAGACAGGGCAAAGCCCTTCATGAAATCACTCTGTTTATTTGTGGTGCTGGGGCAGACTGCAGAAGGCCAGGCCATCTTTTCCTAGAGATTATCCAAGCAGATCACCCAGTATCACAATCTGTTATCCACTGTAGCTATAGCTATATCCTATAGAGGGATAGCTCAGTGGTTTGGCCATTGGCCTGCTAAATGCAGGGTTGTGAGTTTAATCCTTGAGGGGGGCCATTTAGGGATCTGGGACAAAAATCTGTCAGGAATGGTACTTGGTCCTGCTGTGAAGACAGGGGACTGGATGCAAGGTCCGTTCTATGATTCCTTCCTTCAAGCATCAGGTCCCACCCAACTAAAAGTCTAGCAACCTCATCAGCATGTGTAAGAAATACTGTGGTATCAAAGAGCTGTGGGGCAGCCACTTGGTGTTCAGTGCATACCTGTACCAAGCATAATACCTTGGGTTTGGCAACTGGCTCAGAGGCCAGACTCAGGAGAACAGTTCTGCAATCCTTTATCTAGATGTAGCTAGGACTCCTCAGTCCCGCCTGTTAATCTGGGAACTGTTAAGTAGTGGGATCAAGATGGACAAAGACTGTTTAAAAAAGAACAACTGTAGTTCTTCAAGATGTTTTGTCCATGTGGATTCCAAACCCCACCTTCCATCCCTGCTCCTTTGCTATCTGGCTCTGCTGGGATTCTGAATTTGCGATGGAAGTGAGGAGCAGTCAAGACCACTCTGTCCTATGTACCCTTTGATGGGGGGCATGAGGACATGCAGGACACAGGTGCGGTCCCCCCAGATACAGCTGGTTGAGAGATTCTGACCTTGCACACATGAGGTGCTCGCACACCAGGAGTGGGAGGATCCAATCAGGGCCGGTGCAACCACTAGGCAAACTAGGCAGCAGCCTAGGGCGCCAAGATTTGGGGGCGCCGCCGCCAATCAAGACGCTGGCTGCAGATTGCAGACTGTAGGGAGATAGGACGTATATGATAAGAACCACGCTCCCAGTAAATTGCTCTCCGGCCATTTAGAAAGCCAGTGAAGTCCTTTGATTGTGAATGGATACAGATAGGTACATTTCCACAGTAATAGCTCCTTTGTCTTGTAGATTGCACAGCAGCCAGAAGGAGAGTGGAGCAGCTTGTGGCGGGAAGTGTAAGACCCCTGCTGGGGCTGAGCTGTGTGCTGTCAGTGCGGTGCAGCCGGGGCCAGCTTACATGGCATGCTCAGAGAGGGGCTGCAGGATTTGCAGGCAGAGGAGGCTCTGCTGCTCCCTGGGGAGAGAAGGGAGTGACACCGCGGCTGGCAGCTCTGTGGGCTTGCTCTCTCACGTGGAGGGGCGGCTAAGCCGCTTTAACCCACCTCCCTGCGCCCCAGCTTTCTACTCTCCCGACCCTGCTTTGGCGTGAGGGCTGCGCACTCTCTGCCTCACAGTCCTGCCTGCCCCACGCCCCCCTGCTGGAGCGAGACCCAGCATTCAACTTCCCAGCCCGGGCACAGGTTGGACTTGTGAAGGCAAAGCAGGCAACATGCTCCCATTGCCTTGTTGCAATTGCACTTGGCCTGCTGCTGCATGCCAGGGACTGGAGAGGAGAGCGCCCATTTCACCTTGTGGCTCTTTGAATCCTACCCCGCCCGCCACCCCCTGGCCAAACCCAGATCGCGCCATCTCCCCCTCCACACCCAAACCCGGTCTGCTCTCCTTCCCCTCCCCAGCCAAATACGATCCTCCCAGTGACCGAACCTGGTCTGCTCCCCTTCCCCTCCCCAGCCAAACCCGAACCCCCACTGACCGAACCCAGTCTGCTTCCCTTCCCCACCTAACCCGATACCCCACTGACTCAACCCGGTCTGCTTCCCTTCCGCTCCCCAGCCAAACCCGATCCTCCCACTGACCGAACCCTGTCTGCTCCCCTTGCACTCCCCAGCCAAACCCAAAACCCCAGTGACCAAACCCAGTCTGCTTCCCTTCCCCACCAAACCTGATTCCCCAGTATGACAGAGTATCCGCCATTCTAATTTTATAAAAACAACAAGGAGACCGGTGGCACCTTAAAGACTAACACATTTATTTAGGCACCAGCTTTCCTGGGTTAAAAATCCTCACTTCTTCAGATGCATGGAGTGAAAGTTACAGATGCTGGAATGACACATGATGAGAAGGGAGTTACCTCACAAGTGGAGAACCAGTGTTGACAGGGCCAATTCAATCAGGGTGGATGTAGTCCACTCCCAATAATTGATGAAGAGGTGTCAATTCCAGGAGAGGCAAAGCTGCTTCTGTTATGAGCCAGCCACTACCAGTCCCTATTCAAGCCCAAATTGATGGTATTAAATTTGCAAATGAATTTTAGTTCTGCTGTTTCTCTTTGAAGTCTGTTTCTGAAGTTTTTGTTCAAGAATAGTGACTTTTAAATCTATTAAAGAATGTCCAGGGAGACTGAAGTGTTCACCTGCTGGCTTTTGTATGTTACCATTCCTGCTCTCCGATTTGTGTCCATTTATTCTTTTATGTAGGGACTGTCTGGTTTGGCCAATGTACATGGCAGAGGGGCGTTGCTGGCACATGATGACATATATAACATTAGTAGATGTGCAGGTGAATGAGCCCTTAATGGTGTGGCTGATGTGGTTGGATCCTCTGATGTTGTCGCCAGTGTAGATATGGGGACAGAGTAGGCAACAAAGTTTGCTACAGGGATTGGTTCTTGGGTTAGTGTTTCTGTGCTGTGGTGTGTAGTTGCTGGTGGACTCCTGGTTGTTTTTGTGGATACAGACTAACATGGTTACCCCCTGATACTTGACACCATGCAAGGCTCTAATTTTATAAATTTTATTAATAATAATAATTGGATGTTATAAAGGTAGAATAAAATGTAGTAGATTTTGATATGAAAGAATGAAGGACGGAAGTGACAGTGTATTGTGTATAATGTATGTAATTTATTTTAAGATCAATGCTATGTTGTGCAAAGTAAAAACAATAACAATGTCAACACTGTCAGGTTATTCATTTGTTTTTATTAAATATGTAGACTAAATAATGAAATTAATAAATTTTCAAGCCGAATGTGTACTAATTCTAATGAACAATGCCATATTATGCAGTATTCATTTTTGAAAGTTTATAATAAGCGATGCTCCAGGGGGAGGGGAGGGAATGGGGGGTGGAGAGGCGCAAGGTGGAAGTTTCACCTAGGATGCAAAATATCCTTGCACCGGCCCTGGATCCAATGGACAAAGCTAATGCTGAGGAGGGGAGGATGTGTTCTGGGTATGACATGGAGGAGGGGAGGGGAATTGCCAATCATGCTGGAAGGAGGGCGGGTGTTAAAAAGGCTGTGAGTAGGGATCACTGCCAGGAGTAGTGCGGGGCATGTGTGAGTGTTCTGCAGACACACCATTCCAATGCCCGGGCGTGTACTCATGGACCAGATGCATCTTTAGTGTGTTCTCACCAGCATGTGTTTTCCTAGGATTAGTGACAGGGGTGTCTGGGAGGAGGGACTGTGGAGTGATTGCCAGTCCCACAGAGGGCGTGAGTGTGTACCTGTGGCATTGGGGACCGCCTGCCCAGTGTTGGGGAAGCTGCCTCTCCTGCCGGTTAGGGCTGTCTGGGGCAGCACACCACAGTACTGCTACATCTTGCCTTGGGGCTGAGGATCTGGATCACACCCCAGGTTTTCCCTAATTACTTTTTTTCCACTTTGCCCTTCTCAGCAGCTCCCTCTTGGGCCACTCTACGTTCCCTTTGGTGAGCTGTCCAGTCCCTTTGTCTCCAAGCTGCCACCTCATGCCTTCTCCCTGCTCTGCCTGCGGCATCCCTGCTCTCTGAGATGAGGGGCTTGGACTCTGGCCTGCCAGGTGGCAGAATCAATATGTGACATGGCCAAAGGGAGAGTCGGAGTCCAAGGCCATGGAACAGGGCCACTGACCCACGTGAACTCAAACACACTGGAGCCCCTAGCCCAAGCTTCTCCACCTGGCTGAAGACACCAGCGAAGGGGGAGGCAGCATGGAGTGAGCCCCCAGGCTAGATGAGTGCTCATATGGGCTGCCTACTCACTGTGCCAGCTGGGAACAAGCACACTTCCTGGCTGTCCACTTATGTGGGAGGGGCTGTCCCAGGATATACCCCAGGGATGGGGAGGGATCCTGCCACTGTAACTTCCCTGGGAGGAATAAGTCAGCCGAGGGGTCAGCCTTGGTAATACCCCCCTTCCCCACAATGTGAGACCCACCCCAAACAAGACACAATAATGACATCACTTCCCCTCAACAGACACTCAAGGCTAGTGCAAGCCCCTTGAGTGATCCCCTCAGGATAGCAGGGTGGGAAGGGGTGCTTCCATTAGAGGAGTACAGGCGGGTAGGTGGATGTGGATTTCCCCTCTGGAGGAAGTGCAGGGTGCAGTGTCTGCAATCAGGTGCAAAGCTCCAGTTTGGAGCCTACCCTTGTACCTCCCACCAATGCCCCTAGAGCTCAAACATCAGCTCCTGTGCCTCACCCCTCCCAAAAAGCCTTCCAAAGCCCAGAACCCTCTCGCCCGGGGACTCGTCACCCTCAGACCAGGCAGAACAAAGCAGTAGCAGTTTCTCCCTCAGCAGATTCATCATGCTCTTTGTGAATCATCCCTGCCCTACCGATCTGTCCCCTGCCCTCTGACATGTCCCTGTCCAACCGATTCCTTCCCTATCCTCTGACCCTCTCCTGCCCTCTGATGAGGTGTCTCATCTATTATTGGGAATGGATTACATCCACCCTGATCGAATTGGCCCTGTCAAAAACTGGTTCTCCAGTTGTGAGGTAACTCTCTTCTCTTCATGTGTCATTATATAATGCCTGCATCTGTAATTTTCACTCCATGCATCTGAAGAATTTATGTTTTTTATCCATGAAAGCTTATGCCCAAATAAATCTGTTAGTCTTTAAGGTGCCACCAGACCCCTTGTTCAATTTGTCTAGGTCACTCTGGACCCTATCCCTACCCTCCAGCATATCTACCTCTCCCCCCAGCTTAGTGTCATCTGCGACCTTGCTGAGGGTGCAATCCATCCCATCATCCAGATCATTAATGAAGATGTTGAACAAAACAGGTACCAGGACTGACCCCTGGGGCACTCAGCTTGATACCGGCTGCAACATTGAGCTGTTGATCACTACCTGTTGAGCCCGACAATCTAGCCAGCTTTCTATCCACCTTATAGTCCATTCATCCAATCCATACTTCTTTAACTTGCTGGCAAGAATACTGTGGAAGACAGTATCAAAAGCCTTGCTAAAGTCAAGGTATATCACATCCACCATTTTCCCCATATCCACGGAGCCAGTTATCTCATCATAGAAGGCAATCAGGTTGGTCAGGCATGACTTGCTCTTGGTGAATCCATGTTGACTGTTCCTGTTCGCCTTCCTCTTCTCCAAGTGCTTCAAAATGGATTCCTTGAAGATCTGCTCCATGATTTTTCCGGGGACAGAGGTGAGGCTGACCGGTCTGTAGTTCCCCAGATTCTCCTTCTTCTCTTTTTTAAAGATGGGCACTATATTTGCCTTTTTCCAATTGTCTGGGATCTCCCCCAATCACCATGAGTTTTCAAAGATAATGGCCATTGGCCCCTGCCCTCTGACTTCTCCCTGCCCAACCAATCCATCCCCTGCCCTCTGACAAGTCCCTGTCCAACCGATTCATCTCCTGCCCTCTGACCCATCTGTCCCCAACGGATTCGTCCCCTGCCCAATGACCCATCAGTACCCACCCCATTTATCCCCTGCCCTCTGACACAGCCCTGCACACCAGATTCCTGACTGTTGCTTATACAGAGTTCCAGAATAATGAACTATGCTGACTATTTGTAATGTACAGCTGTGTCTTGGCTGGAATAACCACGATGAGACACATGTCCTGCAGATTGACTGGGTCTTTGAACTGTGGCTGAGTCCAGTGTTATACACAAGCCACTGGGAATGATAAGCAATGAGAATGTCAGGGATGCCGCAATTTCACACTGTTCAGGGGAGCAACCATCTCAAGGAATGTCTGGGAAGGTCACTATGAAACTCAGGCCATGTAAAACAATGGACACAGGAAAAGCTGGGAAGGTCACAATCATCCATAGGCTTCAGGAAACTGTGTTCAGGGAATGGTAGGAAAGCCATAATTATAGCAAGGTTGCAGTAAAGAGTTCACACAGTTACCAGGGAGACATGTTACAGTTACACGGAGGCCACAGTGGGTGATAGGCTCAGTGGATTGCAGGGAGGCCACGATTACACAGAGGCCACGGGAGCAAGGGGTTCAGGGAATGGGTCACTTGTGTATTCCCACTTGTGGGGTTTGGCTCCTCTGGCACTGAGGTGTAGAATTATCTTCCAAATTCATGTTTATTTGGGTGCACAAGCAGAGAGAGACTGGTACTCAGCACCTTTGTTTCGCTAGAGCCGTCTCTAGTTTTTTTCTGTGTATATTTGTACATATAATGTTATTGTAGCATTATATGTAGGTATAGGATAGTCATCTACCACAGTTCTTTCCTTTCCGTTGATCCCAGCTCCTTGGTTGGTTCTGTTTTTGGCCTTGAGCTCAGTAAGGGCTTCAAGAGGCATATCTCTTGTCCTTCAGTCATCCTGGAGACTTCTGCTCACATCCAGTGACTCATACGCGTGTGAGGATCTCACTCAGTTACTCAGTGTGTGGCCTACCATGCCTTTACAGCCCAGACAAAAAAGGAAAGGTACCTCAGATTCCTGGCCCATTTGACCTCTCTGTTCCTGCATCCCATACCTCGACCACCATCAGTGCCAAGGTCCTGTATGACAGTCCCCTCAGCCTCACAAACAGTCCCCTCAACTGTCCAGGGCCACTCACTTCAGCACTTTGGCTATAAAACAGAATCCATTGTTAGCCAAAGCCTACTTGAATCTATAGAATACAAGGAACATGGGCAGCTGCAAGAAGCTATTGAGCATTATAGGCATGTGGTACTCCTCAGAGATAATTTCATTGGTAGATATATTAACCTGGCTTCTGCACTGGTAGTTGCAGATTATATGGAAGGGGCAGTATAGGCCTATGTCTCTGCTCTTCCTGTAAGTAACACTCTACTCCAAGAACTCTCTGTTCTACCTGACCATCAAACACACTGCTGCATCAGTACAGATAGAGAAGTTTTTGTCTTTAAAAAGGTGTTTGGAGAATTAAGACTGGAGTCCTAGCCACAAACTTAGAATTTCTAGTGGTCAGGTTTTTTACAATTAATATCCTATTTACAGTTTTTAAAGGGCATTACATTCTTTGTTTGAGTTGTCTCTGCAAAAATCTTTGGGCATGTTATGCGACTGCTGGTATATGCTTATTGCATAATTGGGATAATAAAGGAAATTTCCCAATTAATGGCTTTGAAAGAGATTTGAGTGTCATAATAGATAATCAGCTGAACATGAGTTCAGTGCAACAATGGGGCCAAAAGGGCTAATGTGATCTTTAGATACATAAATTGGGAAATCTTGAGTAGAAGTGGAGAGGTTATTTCACCTCTGTATTTGGCACTGGTGTGACTGCTGCTGGATACTGTGTCCAATTCTGGTGTCCACAATTCAAGAGGGATGTTGATAAATTGAAGAGGGTTCAAAGAAGAGCTACAAGAATGATTAAAAGATTAGAAAATATGCCTTATAGTGGAATCCCTCTCCCTATAATCAACATAGTCAAAAGCTTCTATTCCAAATTTACCTGCAGTATTGATCACAGTGAGGTCAGTTTTGAAGTCAAAACAGGAGTATGTCAGGTGTGTGTCATGTCTGCAATCCTCTTCAACATTGCCATCGACTGGGTAATGTGGTGTACAACAGAAGACATGCCAAGAGGCATTAGATGGACACCCTTCTCATCCCTTGAAGACCTGGACTTCGCAAATGATCTTGCTCCCCAATCACATACCCAACACCATATACAAGAAAAAACAACCCGACTCAACACATTCAGCCAGCAAATTGGACTGAAAATCAACCGCAATAAGACAGATATCATGACCCTTAATATTACCTCACCATCACCAGTATGGATAAAGGATCACCAATGTAGAAACATTCACATACTTGGACAGTATCATCAGCCAGGATGGTGGAACAAGCCAGGACATCTGGAGCAGAATCAATACATCCAGGAACACTTTCAGGAGCTTAAATACAGTCTGGAAATTATCAATATACAACACCAAAACCAAACTCAAGATTTATCAGAGCTGTGTACTTTCAACACTACTTTATAGTGCAGAATGCTGGAGAATGACAAAGTATGACATGTCCAAACTGTCTTTATTCCATACAACCTGCTTCAGAAAAATCCTCCATATCTTTTGGCCCAGAACAATCTCAAACCAAGGTCTATTGACACAGTGCAGCCAAGAGGATCTGAGCACCATCTTTGCCAGGAGGTATTGGAGATGAATTGGCCATGTGCTTCAGATGGAAACTGATTCCATCACCAGAGTAGCAATAAGATGGACATCTGAAGGCAAGCAAAAATGAGGCTGCCCGAAAACAACATAGCGAAGAGCTGTGGAAGCCAAGCTGAAAAACCTGGGGCACAGCTGGGGAACCACTGAAAGACTTGCCAGAAACAGACAGGAGTGGAGGAGCTATGTCGCTGCCCTAAACACCAGAGGCGTAATGGGTGCTAACTAACTAACTAAGTAAATAATTTATAGTGATAGACTCAAAGAGCTCAATCTATTTAGCTTAACAAAGAGAAGGTTAAGCAGGAACTTGATTACA
This sequence comes from Trachemys scripta elegans, assembly GCF_013100865.1. Classification (NCBI taxonomy): domain Eukaryota; kingdom Metazoa; phylum Chordata; order Testudines; family Emydidae; genus Trachemys; species Trachemys scripta. The sequence continues at coordinate 39,030,404 of NC_048305.1, forward strand.
GTCTATAAATACCTACATGGGAAACAAATATTTAATAATGGGTTCTTCAGTCTAGCAGAGAAAGGTCTAACACCATCCAATGGCTGGAGTTGAAGCTAGACAAATTCAGAGTGGAAATAAGGTGTAAATTTTAACAGTGAGAGTAATTAACCATTGGAACAATTTACCAAGGGTCATGGTGGATTCTCCATCACTGAAAATTTTTCAATCAAGATTCGATGTTTTTCTAAAAGATCTGCCCTAGGAATTATTTTTGGGGATGTTCTCTGGCCTGTGTTGTACAGGAGGTCAGACTAGGTGGTCACAATGATCTCTTCTGGCCTTGGAATCTATGACCTCATCTGAAAATCGACCCTATTCCTAGACACCAACCATTGGCATCTACTAAGGCTAAGATGAAAGTCAAGATTAAGCTGGCATTGATGGCATGGGCCACTCTCTTGGCTCCAACTACTGCCCCAGCACTGAGCACAATTTCTGCACTCGGCATTGATGGGAATCCTCCAGGGCTAAATGGTCCCTTTAAGAAAAAGAAGAGGAAACATCCTTTTGGAGGACATTCATAAAAAGAAACAGAGGAAGCATCAGCATTCTGTGTCTTACTCATGTACTCAGAACTGCCTTCAGACTCTCTTCTCAGTGCCATTGACACCATCACATCCCACTTTCCCAGTGCAGATCATTCTGGCTTGAACACATCTGGATACCTTGCCACTGAGTATTCTGAGGACTCAATCTCCATGCCGGAGTGTGAGCATACTGGGGTGGATTCTAGTCACCTTTCCTCAGCACTTTGTGTCATCCAGCTTTCATTTATCATCTAGCCCTCCTCTTTTGTCCCAGGACTGACATAAAGAATCTTTGATGCTATTGGGGATGAGTCTTGAGGTTTCCCATACAGGCCTTAGGTCTCAAATTCTTCGTTTCAACCACCAGCTTCATCTCATACAAGGAACTGTCCCATTATTGATGTGGTCTTACATACAAGACGTAGATGCTTCCAGGCGAACGTCATCTGCACTGATGCAACCTTTAGCTCTTCAAGCCCTTCTTTCTTCTCAGGCATTAGGAAGCATGCAGGCACCAGCGCTCTTGGCACCAAAATTTCTCCAAGACATGTGTCAGACAACGCTATCAGTGGCACTGGGTCACCCAGCATTGATCCCAATGCCCCTTCCTAGCTCTCATAAAGATCAGCCTGGCCAGAGACTGGGAAGAGAACAGGCCCTTGAAGAACCGTACAAGTATCCCTTGAAGGACATCATGGGAGCCACCTCCCCTGAAGACCAGATTGGAGCTTCTTCTGTGTTTCCAGCTGATGAATGGACAGTTTCAAGAGCTCCAGGGGATGATGGCACAGACTTTACAACTGCAGACAGAGGCATGACACTGGAGACTCCCAATCCCTTCCTGGAGATCCTGCAGTCACATCTGAAGGAGAAGCTATCTTTCTTACTCAATTCCAACCCCTTGAACCCAGCCAGGGACATTTGGTTTTCTCCCTTTCCATCATCCCCCGGGTCTGCCCAGGACTGCACTGTCCCACGTGCAAGTCTCCCAGCCTGGAGACAGACCTTCCCCTATCGAAGGCCTGGGACAGGCTACCTGCTCCTGTCCTGAGCAGCCTTCTTATAGTGCTGAGCCTGGCCCTGATTGGCTCCCTCCAATCTGGGCCCTGATTGGCTCTCTGTAAGGCCTTCCCTGATTGGCTCCCTGTCTGCGCAGGCCCACTGGCTTGCTGCTGCCCAAATTCAGGGAGTGGGGCAGCTGCCCTACTACATTGACCCAGAAAATAGAGTTCATAGGGGCAGTGCTGGATTCCACATCAACAAGAGAGAGATTCAAGACCATGGTAGACCTCATCAACCAGCTGCAGACTTAGTCACAAATGTCTGTAAGGGTATACCTCAGATACCTGGGTTACATGGTCTCCTGCACTTATGTCACACAGCATGCCAGACCTCAACTCATGCTCCATGAAAGGGCAGTTGAAATCTGTGTATCTATCCAGCATACAACACATGGATATGAAAGTGCAGGTCCCCTGAAAAGTCCTGTCATTGTTAGACTGGTGGAAGAACTCTCTCCAGGTATGCAAAGGAGTACTCTTTTCTCCACCTCTACCTACCAAGATGATGATAATGGATACCTTCACACTTGGATGGGGAGCACACCTGTAGACCACCATCAGATCCAAGGCCCTCTGGACTCCCGAAGAGAATCACCTCCACGTAAATGTTCTAGAACTCAGAGCTATTCATCTAACATGCACAGCATTTCTTCCCATGCTATGCAGACTAACAGTCCAAGTAATGTATGCAGTGGTGTTGTAGCTATGTTGGCTATGTTGGTCCCAGGATATTGGAGGGAGAAGGAGGGTGAGGTAATATCTATTACTGGACCAACTTCTGTTGCTGAGAGAGACAAGCTTTTGAGCCACAGAGAGCTCTTCTTCAGGTCTGGAAAGCTAACTATTAGCTTTTTTGGTTTTGTAACTGATAAACTATAATTAGCTTAAATAGCTAAACAAAAGGTCATTTCAGACTGAAAAATACCTGATAAGTCCATCAAAACTGACCTTTTCCTGTAAACAGTTACAGTTTTGACAAATCAGCATTTTCTGAAAAAAAAAAAAAAGCTTTATCTAAAAATTCTTGACGAGCTCTACTTAGAAGCCCTGCTTCCTACTATCCAGGACTCTTATCTACCCCTAAAGCATTCAGGACTATCCATCAGCTCTATCAGGGACATTTAATAGCAACATCACCTCATCATCCCCCTATCTAGGATCACACCATATTTTCCCATCCTACAGTTGCTAGATTCCTCTGGGGCCTTATTCATGTGTTTTCCCCAGTCCAGGAACTCTCTCCTTCTTGGGATCTTTAGAGAATCTTAGGAGATTTAAGGGATCTCCTTTTGAGCTGTCCCATCTGTCTATGAAAATAGCCTTTTTATAAGCTATAACATCAGCTTGAAGGGTAGGGGACGTGACATTCAGGCCCTTGTGGCTGGTCCAGCTTACACCTTATGGTGTTCCATCAAAACAAAGTGACCCTTAGGTCTCAATCTAAGTTTTTACCAAGGTTGTTTCAGATCTTCATCTGACTCAGATGATTTCACTTGCCAGTTTTCTTTCCCAAGCCTCATTCCAATCACTAGGAAGCCAAATTGCATACCCTTTTACTTGTTACACTTCATTTATATTACCTTGATAAAACAAGACCCTTTAGAAGCTCCCCCAGGCTGTTTGTAGCATTTGCTGTTAGGGTGATATGTCAGGCAATATCCACGCAGAGACTGCCCACATGGGTTTTTAATTGTATTACATCATTCTATGAGTTAACAAGATTAGATCCACCTGTGCAGGTTAGAGCCCACTCCATCAGGGCTCAGGCAGTTTCTGCAGCTTGTCTAAAAAGCATACCATTTTCAGAAATTTGCAGGGCAGCTATATGGGGATCAGTTTATGCTTTCACCCAGAACTGTTCCTGAGTTCAGGGCTCAAGATCTGATGCCTGCTTTGGTAGAGCTGTCTTATAATCATTATTTAAATAGGACTTAAGCACCTATCTCACTGCTTGCTAGTCTCCAGAAATAAAATCCATGTGGACAATCATACAAAGAAGAAAGAATAGTTACTTACCCTGCAGTAACTGTGGGGTTTTTTTAAGATGTTTTGTCCATATGGATTGTACAACCCACCCTCCTGCCCCACTACTACAGCCTCCTTATACCACCTGGAGTATTTATGTTGGGCCCACTCCACCCTTTATGCTCTTTGGAGTGCATGTGAGAGCATCTAGAGCACAAGCACAGATTTAACTGTCACTGGTGGCCAGAGATTCCGATCTTGTGCACATGGGTCTCATGAGCACCAGAAGTAGAATCCAACAGTGAACAACACATCTTGAAATACCACAGTTACTGTAATGGGCATGATGCAGGAATCACTGGGTGAGGTACTCTGGCTGGTGCTATGCAAGAGGTCAGATTAGATTATCATAATGGTGCCTTCTGGCCTTAAAATCTACGAATCTTTCCTAGAGTTATCACGATTAGTTGAGTTACCATAATTAATGACACACACTTTGTGGAAGGGATATTAAACCTCAGGCTTCAGGGTTTAAGCCAGTCTTTAATGATTAGAGATCAGGGTGAGGTCTAATTTGCAGGGGGAGGGGTTACCCCAAATCTGCCTACGGCTCTGAAGCAGTTGGTGTTGCCCACTGTCAGCGGCAGGGCACTGGACTGGGTGGAGTTGGGTTTGATCCAGTCTGGCTGTTCCTATGTTTCTATGAATCTCTGAACTTGCTGGGGTAGTTCTGGCTTGCCCTGTGCATCGGAATAGTTGTAACCATTATCTTTGAAAACTCATGGCAATCAGGGGAGATCACAGATGACTGGAGAACGGCTAATGTAGTGCCCATCTTTAAAAAAGAGAAGGAGGATCCAGGGAACTACAGGCCAGTCAGCCTCATCTCAGTCTCTGGAAAAATCATGGAGCAGGTCCTCAAGGAATCAATTCTGGTGCACTTAGAAGAGAGGAAAGTGATCCAGAACAGTCAGCATGGATTCACCAAGGGCAGGTCATGCCTGACTAACCTAATTGCCTTCTATGATGAGATAACTGGTGCTGTGGATGAGGGGAAAGCAGTGGACATGTTATTCCTTGACTTTAGCAAAGCTTTTGATATCATCTCCCACAGTATTCTTGCCAGCAAGTTAAAGAAGTATGGGCTGGATGAATGGACTATAAGGTGGATAGAAAGCTGGCTAGATCGTCGGGCTCAATGGGTAGTGATCAACGGCTCCATGTCTAGTTGGCAGCCGGTTTCAAGTGGAGTGCCCCAAGGGTTGGTCCTGGGGCCGGTTTTGTTCAATGTCTTCATTAATGATCTGGAAGATGGCGTGGACTGCACCCTCAGCAAGTTTGCAGATGACACTAAACTGGGAGGAGTGGTAGATAGGCTGGAGGGTAGGGATAGGATACAGAGGGACCTAGACAAATTAGAGGATTGGGCCAAAAGAAATCTGATGAGGTTCAACAAGGACAAGTGCAGAGTCCTGCACCTAGGACGGAAGAATCACATGCACTGCTATAGACTAGGGACCGAATGGCTAGGCAGCAGTTCTGCAGAAAAGGGCCTAGGGGTTACAATGGATGAGAAGCTGGATATGAGTCAGCAGTGTGCCCTTGTTGCCAAGAAGGCAAAGGGCATTTTGGGCTGTATAAATAGGGGCATTGCCAGCAGATCGAAGGACGTGATCATTCCCCTCTATTCAGCATTGGTGAGGCCTCATCTGGAGTACTGTGTCCAGTTTTGGGCCCCACACTACACGAAGGATGTGGAAAAATTGGAAAGAGTCCAGCGGAGGGCAACAAAAATGATTAGGGGTCTGGAGCACATGACTTATGAGGAGAGGCTGAGGGAACTGGGATTTTTTTAGTCTGCAGAAAAGAAGAATGAGTGGGGATTTGATAGCTGCTTTCAACTACCTGAAAGGGGGTTCCAAAGAGGATGGATCTAGACTGTTCTGAGTGGTACCAAATGACAGAAGAAGGAGCAATGGTCTCAAGTTGCAGTGGGGGAGGTTTAGGTTGGATATTAGGAAAAACTTTTTCACTAGGAGGGTGGTGAAGCACTGGAATGGGTTACCTAGGGAGGTGGTGGAATCTCCTTCCTTAGAGGTTTTTAAGGTCAGGCTTGACAAAACCCTGGCTGGAATGATTTAGTTGGGGATTGGTCCTGCTTTGATATTCTATGATTCTAGCCCTGTGCATCCTGTTAATCCTGCTGCTCCTTGTTCTGCCCCAGTTCCTTCGCTCCCTCCCCCCCCCTTCCCCTTAGATAGTATTTAACAGTATCAGGTCAGCTGATTGAGGAACTGCAGCTCTGGGTTGGTCTTGTATTCACACTGGACTATCGCAGTAGCCTTGTATCTCTGAAGATCTGGGACCTTGAGATGTTCAGGGGACAATGGGGAATTGTGTGAGTGCTGTGGGAAGAGGCCTGATCTCCAGGTCACAATCAAGGAAGAAAAAATATCAGGGGATAGGTCACTGGAGGTGTCCAAAGTCACTGGGAGTACATATGCCCTTTGTCCTTCATTGGCAAACACACCCTCTATAACAAATGTGCTCTTTACAGATACCACATTGTGCTGTGAACTGTGTACATCTCACATGATGATCCCAATATGCCAGCATGATGCAAGGGATATTGTGCTGCAGGGAGTGGTGTGAGTGACTCAACAGGGAGTGCTTTTCTCTCTGAGTCAGTGCTGACTGACGCCCCAGTGGGGTCATTGTGCTGCAGGGAGTGGGTGATTTGATAGGGGAGTTCTGTCTGCGCTGAGTCAGTGCTAACCCCGAAGTACTAATGTAGGGGTAGTCAATTATTTTTTGTCAAGGTCCCCATTTCTTCGTCAAGGTATAGTCAAGGTCCAGACTCCAGAGAAACATTTTTCACATTGCAATAACAATAATGATAATAACAAGTAAATGAAAAGATTTCCCGATTCGTTCAAAACATCTGGTTGTCCTCATTTGACCCGTGGTCCTCCTATTGACTACCCCATACTAAAGGATGCTGTGCTGCAGTGAATACTGGGATTCAAATGAGGGTAAAATCAAAGGGCTGATCACTTATGGCCATTAATGATCTAAAGTCTGGCTGCCTAAAAGCTGGAGCATAAGTTCTTTGCCCTGGACAATTTGAAACTAGGTAATTCAAATTCTGCTTCCATAAATCCCCATAAGTGGTTTCCATCAGATATGAGATTTCCCTTCACTTCTACCCTTAGATACTGTGTTGCACTTCTGTGTACCCGTGTTCTCCCCCAGATGCAGCTGCTTTTCAGTGACAAGTGAAGACGTCTCCACTTAATGCACAGTCAACCTGTGGGACTGTTTGCCAGAGGATGTTGTGAAGGCCAAGACTATAACAGGGTTCAAAAAATAAGTAGATAAGTTCATGGAGGATAGGTCCATCAATGGCTATTAGCCAGGATGGGCAGGGATGGTGTTCCTAACCTCTGTTTGCTAGAAAGCAGGGAATGAGCAACAGGGGATGGATCACTTGATGATACCTGTTCTGTTCATTCCCTCTGGGGCACCTGGCATGCTGGACCTTTGGTCTGACCAAGTATGGCCAGTAAGCTAGACCTGTAGTTCTGTGGCAAGACAGCCTGGTTGGCACAGCAGACTAGAAATCTTGCAGTAGCTTTGGATCAATTTAAGAAGGATTTAATGAATTAATCTGAAATTGACTAGTATCAGAGGGGTAGCCGTGTTAGTCTGGATCTGTAAAAAGCAACAGAGAGTCCTGTGGCACCTTTAAGACTAACGGATGTATTGGAGCATAAGCTTTCGTGGGTGAATGCCCACTTCGTCGGATGCATGTAATGGAAATTTCCAGGGGCAGGTATAAATATGCTGGCAAGAATCAGTCTGAAGATAACGAGGTTAGCTCAATCAGGGAGGGTGAGGTCCTCTGCTAGCAGTTGAAGTGTGAACACCAAGGGAGGAGAAACTGTTTTTGTAGTTGGCTAGCCATTCACAGAGCCTGATCTGATGGTGTCAAATTTGCAAATGAACTGAAGCTCAGCAATTTCTCTTTGGAGTCTGGTCCTGAAGTTTTTTTTGCTGTAAGATGGCTATCTTTACATCTGCTATTGTGTGGCCAGGGAGGTTGAAGTGTTCTCCTACAGGTTTTTGTATATTGCCATTCCTGATATCTGACTTATGTCCATTTATCCTTTTATGTAGTGACCGTCCAGTTTGGCCAATGTACATAACAGAGGGGCATTGCTGGCACATGATGGCATATATAACATTGGTGGACGTGCAGATGAATGAACCGGTGATGTTGTAGCTGATCTGGTTAGGTCCTGTGATGGTGTTGTTGGTGTAGATATGTGGGCAGAGTTGGCATCGAGGTTTGTTGCATGGATTTGTTCCCGAGTTAGAGTTGTTATGGTGCGGTGTGTGGTTGCTGGTGAGAATATGCTTAAGGTTGGCAGGTTGTCTGTGGGCGAGGACTGGCCTGCCTCCAAGGTCTGTGAAAGAGAGGGATCATTGTCCAGGATGAGTTGTAGATCACTGATGATGCGTTGGAGAGGTTTAAGCTGAAGACTGTAAGTGATGGCCAGTGTAGTTCTGTTGGTTTCTTTCTTGGGCTTGTCTTGTAGCAGGAGGCTTCTGGGTACACGTCTGGCTCTGTTGATTTGTTTCCTTATTTCCTTGTGCGGGTATCGTAGTTTTCAGAATGCTTGGTGAAGATCTTGTAGGTGTTGGTCTCTGTCTGAGGGGTTGGAGCAGATGCGGTTGTATCTCAGTGCTTGGCTGTAGATGATGGATCGTGTGGTGTGTCCGGGGTGGAAGCTGGAGGCATGAAGGTACGCATAGCGGTCGGTGGGTTTTCGGTATAGGGTGGTGTTAACGTGACCATCACTTATTTGTACTGTGGTGTCTAGGAAGTGGACCTCCCGTGTAGATTGGTCCAGGCTGAGGTTGATGGTGGGGTGGAAGCTGTTGAAATCGTGGTGGAATTCTTCCCAAGGAACCCTTGTTGCTTTTTACTGAAATTGACTGGATCACCATTGTGGCCCCTATATCCACTGTTTTGATATTCTGTACATTTGGCTTAGAGTTTCAGTACTGTAAGCTAGTGCATTGTAGTAGCTGATGGAGAAGCTGGAGATTTTGGCAACTTGCTAGGGGTAGTTGGTACTTTTGGCATCTGGGGAGGCATCAGAATTAATTGGCAGTTGTCAGACAAGCACATTAGCTGATGTTTCTGCTATAATAGTTGACATTTGAACTATCATAATTAGGTTTAAGAGTTAACCCTGCTTTGGATTAATGGGGCAGTTCACACTTGCCTGAACTGTTGTTCCAGGCTGCCTCTCTTCACCAGTTGGGGAGAAACCAACACCCACACCTGGGCCAGAGGCACCTGACCAGCGGTTGCCATGATCCCTTCCTCTCTGCTTCTCAGAACCAAGAAGACTGGAGATTTCACCAGCAGGGCTGAAGGTGTGAGAACCCCACCCCAGCCACACAGTCGGGCCAAGATGTGGTGAGGCAAACCCAGCCTCAGCACACAACTCACAGGACCCACTCTCTCCGTAAGGCTCAAGTGACTTTGAGGTGAGTCAGGTGACTCAGCCCAAGGCTCAGGTGACTTTGAGTAGGGGCTGTCAGGTGTGGGGTGGGGTAAGTGCCCTCTGAAGTGAAATTGTGTCATTCAGTGGGATAGGGCCAGGGGTTTCTGAGGTGAGAAATGGTGTTAGTCCTGAGGGCTGTGAAAAGAGATGGTGTCAGTTTGCGGGAGATCCCCAAGGGGAGAGTTGGTGTCAGTGGAAAGGAATTTAAGCTGTGAGATTGTGTCAGATGGGAAGTTAGGAATTGGGCAAGCCTGGTGACACTTGTCGGTGCCCTACTATGGAGGGCTCTGGTTGAGAGATGGTGTCAGTTGTGGAAGGGGCAGCTCTGAGCTGAGTGGTAATGTCAATCAAGGGGGTTCTGAGCTAAGATATGGAGCCAACTTGGGGAGACACTAGAGGTGAGGAGGTGTTCTGAGTTGGTGTTGGGGCTGTGAGATGAGAGATTGTGTCAGTCAGGGATCAGGTATACTAGGGACTCTTCTTCACTGTACTCTGATGTGAAGGATTGCACAGTGGGCACAGCATGTCAGTTATCCATTGGTGCCAGAGGGAGGGATCTGAATTAAGAGATGTCATTTGGGAATTGTTCTGAGGTGAGAGTTGGTATCAGTAGGAGGATTGCTCTGAGCTGAAAGTTAGGTTATGTCTACACCAGTGGTTCTCAACGAGGGATCCCTGGGAGGCCGTGAGCAGGGTTCAGGGGGTCCACCACGCAGGGCCAGCATTAGACTCACTTGGGCCCAAGGCAGAAAGCCAAAGCCCCACCATATGGAACTGAAGCCAAAGCCTGAGCAATGTAGCTTTACAGCGCCCCCTGTGGCATGGGGCCCCAGGCAATTGCCCTGCTTGCTACTCCCTAACGCTGGCCCTGGCTTTTATATGCAGAAACCAGTTATTGTGACATAGGTGGGCCTTGGAGATTTTAAACCATGTTGGGTGGGCCTCTGAAAGAAAAAGGTTGAGAACCCCTGGGCTACACTACAGCATAAGTTGACATAAGTTATGTGGCTCAGGGGTGTGAATGAGCGACATAACTTATATTGACTTAAGCGCCAGCGTGCAGCTTCTCCTGCTGATATAGCTACTGCCGCTTGCAAGGCTGCAGTAGTTAAGCTGACAGGACAGCTCTCTCCTGTCGTTTTGAGCGGCTACACTAGTAGGGTTACCATATTTCAACAATCAAAAAAGAGGACGGGAGGAGCCACGCCCTAGCCCCGCCCCTGTCCTGCCCTAGCCCCTGCCCCTTCCACTCCCTCCCACTTCCTGCCCCCTCAGAACCCCCAACCCTCCCCGCCACGTCTTGTCCCCTGACTGCCCCCTCCTGGGACCCCTGCCCCTAACTGCCCCCCAGGACTCCACCCCCTACCTAAGCCTCCCTGCTCCTTGTCCCCTGACTGCCCCCTCCTGAGACCTTCCCCACATCCTAACTGGCCC
>NC_048305.1:39050745-39073886 GCF_013100865.1 Trachemys scripta elegans
TCAGGAGTTCTGTCAGAGGGGCCGTAATGGTCGCAAAGTGGGGTACGAACCGCCGGTAATAGCCGGCTAGGCCCAAGAATTGACGCACCTGCCTCTTCGTGGTTGGCGCCTGATATTCCTAGAGTGCTTGAACCTTCCCGATGAGGGGGCGTACCTGTCCCCGCCCCAGGGTGTACCCCAGATAAGTGGTTTCTTCCCACCCGATTCGGCATTTCTTGGGATTGGCTGTGAGGCCGGCGGCGCGGAGGTCCCTGAGGACAGCCGCCACTTGGTTGAGATGTTCCTCCCAGTTACTGCCATAGATGACCACATCATCCAGGTAGGCGGCGGCGTACTTGGTGTGAGGTTGCAAAAGCCGATCCATCAAGCGCTGGAAGGTTGCTGGGGCCCCATGGAGGCCGAAAGGCATCCGAGTAAACTGGTACAGGCCTGATGGGGTGGCAAACGCGGTCTTCTCCTTGGATCGGGGCTCCAAGGGGATCTGCCAGTACCCCTTGGTGAGATCTAAGGTGGTGATATAGCAGGCTTCTCCCAGCCGGTCAAGGAGCTCATTGACGCGGGGCATTGGATACGCATCAAACATTGAAATGGCGTTGACTCTCCGAAAGTCAATACAAAACCGCCGACTCCCATCTGGCTTCGGAACGAGGACGACGGGGCTCCGCCACTCGCTCTGGGAATGCTCTATAACACCCAGTTCCAACATGGCCTGGACTTCCTCCTCCACAGCCTCTCGCATTCGCCTAGGCAATGGCCGGGTCGTCTCTTGGACCACCACCCCGGGGTCGGTCTGGATTGCATGGTAGGTGAGCATAGTCTGTCCAGGCTTCGTGGTGAAGGTCCTGGGGAATGCCTTCACTAAGCAGAGGGCCTGTTCCCGCTGCTCAGCCGTGAGCATCTCGGCTAGCTGGGGTTCCCCATTATCAGGGTCTTCGGGGGGTTGTGGCCCAAGGTCTGGTTCAGGTGGGTACAGGGCAATTAGTAGTCCTTCCCGTTCCCGCCAGGGTTTTAAAAGGATTTACATGATAAATCTGCTTTCCCTTTCGGTGATCAGGCTGCCGGATTTCGTAACTAACAGGCCCCACTTGGCGAAGGACTTAATACGGGCCCTGCCAGCGGGCAAAAAGCTTTGATTCCTCCGAGGGGAGCAGGAGGAGAACTCGGTCCCCGGGGGCAAATTATCGGACCTGGGTGTCCCGATTATATTGCTGCTCCTGGCCCCTTTGGGCCGTGTTTAAGTTTTCCCTCGCGAGTTCACCCGCCCGGGCCAGCCGCTCCTGCAGCTGCAGGACGTATTGTAAAAGGCCCTGCGTTGAGGATGGTGTATGTTCCCAAGTTTCTTTCAGGAGGTCCATCACTCTGCGGGGCCGTCGCTCATAGAGGAACTCAAATGGAGAGAACTTCGTGGAAGCCTGTGGAACTTCCCGAACCGCCAGTAGTAAAGGGGGAAGTAGTTGATCCCACTGACGGAGGTCCTGGGTGGGGAAGCGTCGCAACATTCCCTTCAGGGTTTGATTAAAACGTTCGACTAACCCATCCGTCTGGGGATGGTAAACTGAGACCTGCAGTTTCTTAATCCCCAGCAGGGCACATACTTGACGGAACAACTTAGAGGTGAAGTTGGTCCCTTGGTCAGTAAGTAACTCTCGAGGGAGGCCTACCCTGGCGAAGATCTTCACGAGCTCTGCTGCGATAGTGCGGGCAGTGATATTCCTTAAGGGGATAGCCTCAGGGAAGCGGGTGGCGTAGTCCATCAAGACAAGGATATACTGGTAGCCCGCCTGACTTTTCGGGAAGGATCCGACCAGGTCCATCGCTACTCGTTCAAACGGAACGCCCACTATTGGCAATGGAACCAGGGGGGCCTTCCGGACCCCGGCCGGGGCGGTGCGTTGGCAGTCCGGGCATGACCCACAGTAATCCTTCACCTTGCGGTGGATGCCGGGCCAGAAGAACTTGGCTAGGACCCTAGCCGCGGTTTTCTCCGGTCCTAAATGGCCTGCGGCTGGGATGTCATGGGCTAGCTTTAGGACCGCCCGTCGATGAATGCGGGGAACCACGAGTTGGGTCCGGACCTCTTGACTTTGAGGGTCCCGCTCCACGCGGTAGAGACGATCCTGATCAAGTTCAAATCTAGGCCATTGGGTCGCCCGCTGGGCCTCCACGACCTTCCCCTCTACCCGTGCCAGCTGTTCATAGGCAAACCGGAGCGTAGGGTCCTCCCTTTGGTCTCGGCTAAAGTCCCTAATGTCCACAGGGAGGCCCCCTGTCTCCTGGCCGTCCTGCCCGGGTGAGAGGGATGGGTCAACGCCGGGGTCGGGGCTCCGCCTGGGGCCTGGGTCCGTCGCAGAGGGGGCTCCCTCGAAAGCCTCTTCCGGAGATAGGGACCGGAGCACCTCGACGAATTCTGGCCAGTCCCGGCCCAGGATGATTGAGTAGGCAAGGGATGGGGCCACAGCCACGTTCATTAACTGAGTTGCCCCGTCTACCGTGAGAGGGACCTGCACCGTGGGGTACGGTTTCACATCTCCATGTATGCACTGTATCCGTACCTCCCCGATGATCTGCTCGGTGTCCGGGAGGAGGGACTGGCGGACAAGAGTCTGCCCACAGCCCGAATCAATTAGACCCACAACAGGTGTCCCGGCGATGCTCATGGGGGCCGTCAGTTTGGCCGTGGACGGCGGGTGGGCCCGGCGCTCCCCGGTGTACACCCGGCCAAAATCGCATTCCATCGCCGTACAGTCTCGTTGCAGGTAGCCGTACTCCCCACACCGAAAGCAAGGTCCCACCTCTGTGCGCCCCGGCCATGCAGGGTCACCCGGGTGGCCGCGGGGTTGGCCGGGGCCCGATGGACGGGCCAAACGTCCGGATGGTGCGGGTTGTGGGGCCTCGGGCCGTCGGGGAAAAGTCGTGCCGCCGCCGTTTGGTCGTCGGGCTCGAGCTGGCACATTGACTTTGGGGGTGGACCCCCTTTCCGGCTTCTGAGCGCCGGGTCCAGAGCTTGGGGGTTGGGCTGTCGGTCCTATTGGGGCCTCGGCCTCTAGAAAGTCCTCCATAAGTGTGACCGCTGCACTTAGAGTTTGAGGTTGGTGCCGCAACACCCACGCCCTCCCTGGAGTCGGAAGGATGTGGACGAATTGCTCGAGGATGATCTGCACCTCAGCCACAGTGCGACGCTCGGGTTGTAGCCATCGGCACGCTGCATCCTTTAATTCCTGTGCCACGGCCCGGGGTCGGGCACCCGGGGGGTAAAGTTTTCCCCGAAACTGTCGCCGAAAAGTCTCCGGGGTGATGTCGAAGGCATCCAGGATAGCCGCTTTTACTCTGGCGTAAACACGGGCTTCATCGTCTGGTAGCCCCCGGTAAGCCTTCTGGGCCGGCCCCGTTAGATAGGGGGCAAGCAGGGTTGCCCATTGGTCCGGCGCCCAACCAGCTACTGCAGCAACCTGCTCGAAGGTCACCAGATAAGCCTCTGCGTCATCCTCAGGCCCCATCTTGGCCAGACGGATTGGTGGAGCAGGAAGGTTGGGGTTGGTCACCCCGCCTGGCTGGGCTCCACCGGGGCTCGGCCACAGGGTGGCAAGTTGCTGGAAACATTGGGTCTGTTGTTTGCGGTGCTGGGCCCCCAAGGTTTGAAGCAACTGCTGCTGGTGGGTCCCCAGCTGCTGTATGAGTTGTTGCTGCTGCTGCTGCTGAGTCTCGGCCAGCACCTTGATGAGCCTTTCCATCTCCATCTTCCGTTTAGGGGCTGTCACTGCCTCCTTGCTCTAATCCCTTCCGGCAGGGATAGGGGGCGCTGCCCACATTCTCCACCACTTGTGATCCGCGTCGGCCCACCTACCCGCTAGGGGGCGGTGGGGAGCTACGAGGTCACTGGCCGGCTTGGGTCATGCCTCCGTCAGCGGGGAATTAGCGGCGGGGCGGCCTCCAGCCAGAGTCAGTGGCGCGCCCCTCAGGCAGGGGAGCGTCGGCAAAGGTCAGTAGCGCGCCCCTCAGGCAGGGGAGCGCCGGCAAAGGTCAGTAGCGCGCCCCTCAGGCAGGGGAGCGCCGGCAAAGGTCAGTAGCGCGCCCCTCAGGCAGGGGAGCTCCGGCAAAGGTCAGTAGCGCGCCCCTCAGGCAGGGGCGCCGGCAAAGGTCCCGGCGTGGCTCGGCTGGGTAGGGGAATGCAGGCCCACCCTACACCACTGCGTTCCAGCCCAGGGCCCTGGCAGTGGCAGGACGAGGGTCCCGCCACTGGATCAGCGGCGTCCTTCCGCAATACAGACTCACCACTGTGCAGCTCTGTCCCTGGGCTACTTCCTACCCGATTGCTCGTCCGAATCCCTCTGGTCCTGCCGGTGCGTCGGGGTAGTCCGCTGTTGGCAGCTCCAGCTTCCCCTCAGGCTCAGGCTCCTCCAGCTCCTCTGGGTACTCAGCTGCTGGCAGCTCCAGCTCCCCCTCCGGCTCCTCCAGTTCCTCTGGGTACTCGGCAGCGGGCAGTCCTGGCAGCCCCAGTCTGTCCTCCAGATGAGGTCTCCATTGGTCCAGGGCCTCCCCTGGCATGGCAGCAGGGTCTGAAGGGAGCAGCCCACAGTCTGCGTCTGCCTCCCTCCCTGGTGCTGCCCTAACTGAGCTAAGGGCCCCGCCCTTTATACTTCCTGTTCCACCCCTCCCCTTCCGGGGGGTGGAGTGAGCTTGGGCTGGCCCCGCCCACTCAGGCTGAGGGAAAGGCCCTTTACCCTCAGGTTCGGAGGGCAGCCACCCTGGCTCCCTACAAGGATGAACACACTCAGTAGATTATAAACTTTGTAATGATACCTTACAAGAGATCTTTTGCATAAAGCATATTCCAGTTATATTATATTTACACTCATAAGCATACTTCCATAAAACATATGGAGTGCAACGTCACACAGACATTATGGATTGCAGTGCAGTTCCTAACTGAAGAAGACTCGCATGCGCCCGACATTCTGTGTGATATGGATAGGAGCAACTTTAGATTGCTTTTGGCATTCACAGAGCAGGTGCACCTGGTAGACCGTCACTTTTGGGCTTGGGAAACAAGCACTGAATGGTGGGATCGTATCATCATGTAAGTGTGGGATGATGAGCAGTGGCTACAGAACGTTTGGATGCGGAAAGCTACCTTCCTGGAACTGTGTGTGGAGCTCGCCCCAGACCTGCGGTGCAAGGACACCAGAATGAGAGCTGCCCTCTCGGTAGAGAAGCATGTGGCAATCACTGTGTGGAAGCTGGCAACTCCAGACTCGTACCGGTCGGTCACAAATCAATTTGGAGTGAGGAATTCAACGGTTGGAGCTGCGTTAATGCAAGTGTATAGGGTAATATATTGCATCCTGCTACGAAGGACCGTGACTCTGGGAAATGTGCGTGAAATAGAAATGGGTTTGCAGAAATGGGTTTCCCTAACTGTGGAGGGGCCATAGATAGCACACATATTCCAATTTTGGCACCAGACCACCTTGTGATGGAGTACATCAATAGGAAGGGGTACTTCTCCATGGTGCTGCAGGCGCTTGTGTATCACCGTGGGTGTTTCACTGACATCAACGTGGGGTGGTCTGGGAAGGTGCATAATGCATGTATCTTCAGGAACACCAGCCTGTACAGAAAGCTTCAAGCGGGGACTTTCTTTCCTAACCAGAAGATTACAGTGTGGGGTGTTAAATGCCCATAGTGATTCTGGGGAACCCTGCCTACCCCTTACAGCTATGGCTCATGAAACCTTATGCAGGATATCTGGACATCAGTAAGGAGCAGTTCAATAGGAGGCTCAGTAGGTGCCGGATGACAGTTGAATGTGCCTTAGGAAGATTAAAGGTGTGCTGGTGATGCCTTTATGGCAGGTTGGACCTCACTGAGGATAATATTCCTATGGTCATAGTTGCGTGCTATACGTTGCATAATCTCTGACAAGCTAAGGGTGAAAGGTTTGCTCAAGGGTGGAGTGTGGAGGCAGACCACTTGGCTGCTGATTTTGAGCAGCCAGATACCAGGGTTGTCAGTGGAGCCCAAAGGGGAGCTATTTGAATCAGGGAGGCTTTGAGGCAGCCCTTTGACAATGACCGCCCATGTAGTTTTCCTAGGGGGCAATGGTGACATTTGGGGCCTTATCACTCACTCTCACTCATGCCCGTCACCCCAGTCGGGGTATGGGCCGCCAACCACAGATCTCCAGAGTCCTTTATCCTGGGCCATTTGCTCTAGCTGGTTCCAGGTATAGCCCATTTTTTTGCTATCAGCCTGAAGGTCGCGTCGCCAGGTGTTTCTTGGACGGCCTCTTTTCCGCTTGCCTTGGGGGTTCCACCGCAATGCCTGTCTAGTGATGTTGGTTGGCTGCTTGCGTAGTGTGTGTCCTATCCAACCCCACCTTCTCCTTCTAATTTCTTCCTCTGCTGGAAGTTGATGGGTCCTCTCCAAGAGGTAGATGTTGCTGATGGTGTCTGGCCAGCGGATCTGGAGAATCCTTCTAAGGCAACTATTTATGAAGGTCTGGATCCTCCTGGTGGTTGTTTTAATTATCCTCCAGGCTTCAGCTCCATACAATAAGACTGATTTCACGTTGGAATTGAACAGTCTAATCTTTGTTGCCAAAGACAGCTCTCTAGAGCTCCAGATGTTCTTGAGCTGTAAGAAAGCTGCTCTTGCCTTACCAATCCTTGCTTTGATGTCTGCGTCCGTGCCACCCTGTTGGTCGATGATACTGCCTAGGTAGGTGAAGGACTGCACTTCTTCCAGAGGGATTCCATTCAGTGTGACTGGGTCATTACTGATGGAGTTAATCTTGAGGATCTTGGTCTTGTCCTTGTGGATGTTGAGGCCAACCTGTGATGACATGGCTGCCACTACGTTGGTCTTCTCTTGCATCTGCTGTTTGCGATGCGAAAGGAGTGCAAGGTCATCAGCAAAATCCAGGTCATCAAGCTGGGTCCACAACGTCCACTGGATTCCGTTCCTACGCTCATAAGTGGATGTCTTCATAATCCAATCAATGACAAGGAGAAAGAGAAATGGTGACAACAAGCATCCTTGTCTGACTCCGGTTCGCACCTGGAAGCTGTTTGTAAGCTGCCCTCCATGGATCACTCTACAGTGTATGCCATCATATAAGTTCTTAATCAGGTTGACCACCTTTGCTGGGATGCCATAGTGCCGAAGGAGCTTCCAGAGAGTCTCTCGATCCACGCTATCGAATGCTTTTTCATAGTCAACAAAGTTGATGTACAATGAGGAGTTCCACTCCATAGACTGCTCGACTATGATGCGAAGCGTTGCTATCTGGTCCGTGCATGATCTATTTTGTCGGAAACCTGCTTGCTCATCTCGTAGCTGTGGGTCGACGGCATCCTTCATTCTCTCTAAGAGAACTCGGTTGAAGACCTTCCCTGGCACCGACAGAAGTGTGATTCCTCTGTAGTTGGCACAATTGCTGAGGTCTCCTTTCTTGGGGATTTTAATAAGATATCCCTCTTTCCAGTCTGCTGGAATCACTTCTTCTTCCCATATCTTCTCAAAGAGGGGGTACAGCATTTCCACTGAAACATCCAGATCTACTTTCAGGGCCTCTGCTGGAATATCGTCAGGTCCAGCCGCCTTCCTATTCTTCATCATAGTGATGGCTTTTCTGATCTCATCTCTGGTTGGTCTATCACAATTGATTGGAAGGTCTTCGTTGGCTGGGTCAATGTCTGGTGGATTTAATGGTGCTGGTCTATTCAGGAGTTCCTCAAAGTGCTCCGCCCATCTATTCATCTGTTGTTCTATTTCTGTTATAGACTTTCCCTGCTTGTCTTTGACGGGACGCTCTGGTTTGCTGAACTTTCCAGACAGTCGCTTGGTGATGTCATATAGCTGTTTCATATTACCGTTGTATGCTGCCTGCTCCGCTTCTGCTGCCAGTCCATCCACATAATCTCTCTTATCCTTCCTAATATTCCTCTTCACTGCTCTATGGGCTTCAGCATACTCTTTTTGCACTTTAGCCTTTGCTGCTCTAGTCCTGCTGTTATTAACTACTGCCTTCTTCTTCTTTCTATCTTCTATCTTAGTCAAGGTCTCTGCTGTGATCCACTCTTTCTGCTGATATTTCTTAATTCCAAGCACTTCCTGGCATGCTGACCTAAGTGTCTCTCTCACTTTCTGCCATCTGTTGGATACACTGTCTTCCTCTTCCTCAGACCGATCCTGTGGTACTGAAAACTTATTCTTCAGCGTCAGTCCAAAATCTTCCTTGATCTTATGATCCTTCAAAAGGCTAACGTTGAACTTCACTCTTCTATCTGACGCGTCTATCCAGTTCTTCTTCAGCTTCAGCTTCAATCTGGCCACCACTAAGTGATGGTCGGACGCTACGTCTGCTCCTCTTCTAACTCTAACATCCTGCAAAGATCTTCTGAACTTCTTGCTAATACAGACATGATCGATCTGGTTTTCTATCATGCCTGCTGGCGATACCCAGGTACTCTTGTGGATCCGCTTGTGAGGAAAGATGCTACCTCCTATGACCAAGTTGTTAAGTGCACACAGATCCACAAATCTCTCTCCATTCTCACTCATCTCTCCCAGAGCGTGGGTCCCCATGACTTGTTCATATCCTGTGTTGTCAGGTCCAATTTTGGCATTAAAATCTCCCATAAGGATGGTAATGTCTTTGTCTGGGAGAATCTCTAATATTTTCTGAAGTCTATTGTAAAAATAGTCTTTGTCCCCCTCTTCACTGTCATTGGTTGGAGCATAGCACTGTACAACATTCATCTTAATCCTCTTCATTTTAGTTCTGAAGGATGCTGTGATGATCCTGGAACCATGTGCCTCCCAACCAATCAGTGCCCTCTGTGCCTGCTTGGACAACATGAAGCCTACTCCCCGTGTGTGGGGTGCGTCACTCTCTTCATGCCCGGAATACAACAACAGCTCTCCTGTCAACAGTCGTCTTTGTCCAGCTTGCGTCCATCTTGTCTCGCTAATGCCTAGTAGGGTCAAGTTGTTGCTCCTCATCTCTGCTGCGACCTGTGCCATCTTTCTTGACTCGTACATGGTCCTCACGTTCCATGTACCAATGGTAATCCTCCTGGTTGCAAGAAGGGTAATCAGCTTAGTGGCTTCCTCACGACTTTCACCACCCAGCGTCATGCGTCTTCGAGTCGAAGACCCTTCTTTTTCCAGGCTAAAAGTCTCTGTTATCTCTATTGTTGGCGTTTCTATAGCAGGTTGATTTTTTTTTTACGGGGTGGAGTTGCTAGCCCCACGCCCAACCCTCCTCCTTTATCCTGACTTGGGACAGGCAGATGGCCCCAAAGGACCTCTCTGGTGGAGTTTTGGGGCCTTATATTCCTGTAATAAAGTGATTAAAATGCCTGTGCATGTATTGGCAATGCCTGCAATCTCACCTTGTAGAAAAAAATAAAGATGATTTACCATTATAAAAGTTTGCTTTTATTGCACAAGAAACCACATACACAAACACACATATGCTTGGTGGGGAAGGGCAGACTTTCACAGCTATGTGTAGGTCCAGCTATCGCTGTAAAAGTTGTCCCAGAGGGTGGAGTTAAGGGGAAACCGAGAAGTTCTGGAAGGTGGAAAGGAATGTTCTGGCGGAGTTTGGGGTGTGGAGCATTGAAAAGAGTTCTGAATTTGCTGCAGTGGGGGTTGAGCACTAATCTGCTCAGTGCACATTATTAAGGACTTCAGCATCTGTGTTTGCTCCTCCATTACTTTAATCATCCGCTCAGTAGTGTCCTTAACAAATGCGTGATTCTCTTTTCTGTCCTGTTGTTTAGCTTTTTTCTGCATTGGAGCACTGCAGGACCTCACAGAACATGTCTTCTTTGCTGTGTCTTGGGTGCATTCTTATCTGGTGGAGACGCTCAGCCGAGATGTGTGGGGTGTTCCTTGAAGGCCACATCTGGTGAAGCACAGGGGACAATGCACAGAAGCGGGATTGTTAAATTCACACATAGCATTGAAACATTTCTGTTAAATACACCTTTTGCAACATTGCCATCACTTTCTCACTGACCCTAGCCAGGCACATATCTCTGCAAACACCCAAAGCATGGTGAGTGTTGGCGGGGGAGGGGGAGGATGGGGTGCTCCACATGGGGAAAAGAGCACACACTGTTTGCAAGGGTTGTGGTGCAGCATTCTAGGGAACAAATTCTAAAATTCTCCCACACTTTTCCACAGGCAGGTGTAATTCTAGCAGATATCTCACTGCTAAGGATAAGCAGGGAAACGAGGGCACATCTACTCCATGCTTGTGGCTTCCGCCCTGCTCCCTATGCTGCTTGCCTGTGTGTCACTTTGGTTCCTGCACAAGTGATTGCTGAATGGCCCTGGAAAGTTTCCTACTATGGGGGAAGGAACAAAGCTGCTCTGCCACGGAACCTTTGGCAGTGGATTACTGAGTACCTCCAGGAAACTTTTCTGAAGATCTCTCTGGAGGATTCCCGTGAGATCTCAGCGTGCATCAGCATCTTGTTCCACTGTACTGATTAGCTACACAGGGTAATGTCCAGTTCACAGAAACACAGCCAGCCTCCCACATTTCTTCTATGAACCCACCTCCACACTACACAAGCCACAACCACTTACCAGGAGTCTCATCTCCTGCTTCTTGCTTGCTGGAGAGCAACTGCTGAGACTGGCTAGAAACCTCTGGAGTGGAGAACAGTTCCTGGCTGCCTGCCGCACCGGGCAACCCCGCCGGGAGCTGCACATCCTCATTTAACTCCACGTCTTCATCAATAACTTCATTCTTCTGGGGTGGGTCTCTTTTCGCCGCCTCCGTGCCCTCCGAAGTATCCACGGAGCTGTTGGCGATCGAGGTGGGGTCGTCACCAAGGATAGCATCCAGCTCCTTATAGAACCAGCAGGTCTTAGGTGAAGCACCTGAGTGATGGTTTGCCTCCCTCGCCTTATGGTACGCCTGCCTCAGCTCCTTTATCTTCGCTCTGCACTGCAGCATGTCCCAATCATAGCCCTTTTCACACAAGCCTCAAGAAATCTGCCCGTAGGTATCCTAATTCCTACAGCTCAAGTGCAGCTGGCACTGCATAGCCTCCTCTCCCCATATACGGAGCAGATCCAACAGCTCTGCAGTGGTCCAAGCGTTTGCTGCAATAACCCACCATGGTCACCTGGGAAGATGTGATGCGACCTCTCCACGCTGAGCAAACAGGAAATGGAATTTCAAAAATTCCCAGGGCTTCTAAGGGGAAGGGGCGGATGGTTGTTTATCTGGCTGCAGGGCAGTGGAGTTCAAACTGCTGACCAGAGCAGTCAGGATGGGCATTGTGGGACACCTCCTGGAGGCCAATTAAAGCGATGAAACGAAGGGTGGTGTCTACACTTGCACTTTGTCAACAAAATTGTAGAGGAAAAAGATGTAAATTTCTTGTGAGGGTGGATGTATTTTATCACCAAAACCAGGCATTTCCCCCAATAAGCGTCGCCTTGCAGTGTACACATTCACTGTTTGAGTCAACAAACAGCAGTTTTGATGACATAACTTAGTAGTGTAGACAAGGCCTACGTGTCGGTGGCAGAGTTGCGCTAAATTGAGAATTGGTGTCAATCAGGGCGGGTATTCTGAGGTGAGAGCTGGTATCAGGGCCGGCTCCAGGGTTTTGGCCGCCCCAAGCAGCCAAAAAAAAAAAAAAAAAGCCGCGATCGCGATCTGCTGTGACAATTCGGCAGAAGGTCCTTCGCTCCCAGTGGGAGTGAGGGACCGTCCGCCGAATTGCTGCCGAATAGCTGGATGTGCTGCCCCTCTCCCAAGCAGCCGCCCCAAGCACCTGCTTGCCAAGCTGGTGCCTGGAACCGGCCCTGGCTGGTATAGATCGGAGTGGGGGTTGCAATGAGGTCAGATTTGGTATGAATGAGGGTGTTGTGCTTAGGTGACAGGTGTTATCAATCTGGAGGAGCACGCTGAAGTAAGAATTGGTATCAGTGGCTGGGGTTACACTGAGATCAGAGTTGGAATCAGTGGGGACGAGGTTGCGCTGAGGTGAGAGTTGGTGACAATCAGGGGGTTGCTCTGAGGAAAGAGTTGGTATAAATTGCTGGGGGTTGCTCTGAATTGTGAATTGGTATCATTCAGGAGGTTGCTCTGTGGTAAGAGCTGATATTGATTGGGGGTTGTGTTGAGGGGAAAGTTGGTATCAATCAAGGGGGTTGTATTGATGTGAGAGGTGGTATCAATGGGGGGGGCACTTTGCTGTGAGATTTTTTTGTATTGGTGGGAGGTTGTGCTGAGGTGATAGTTTTAATGATCCGGGGATTGCTCTGAGCTGAGAGTTGGTGTCAGTTGGGGTTAATCTGAGGTGAGAGTTGGTACCAATTGGGATTGTGTGTTACTCTGGTGTGATAGTTGATGTCAGCTGGGTGTGTGTTCTCTGAGGTAATAGTTGGTATCAATTATAGAGGTTGATCAGTGATCAGAGTTCCTGTCAACTATGGGGAGAACTGGTGTCAATCAAGGGGGTTGCAATGAGGTGAGAGTTTGAATCATTGGGGGTTGTGCTGGGATGAGAGTTGGTATCAATCTGGTGTGGTTTTTCTGAGATGAGAGTTAATATCAATCGGAGGGTTGCTCTGAAATGAAAGTTGGTGTCAATCAGGGGCCTGCTGTAAGGTGAGAGGTGGTGTAAATCAGAAGGGCTGCTCTGAGGTCAGAGTTAGTATCAGTGTGGGGGAGGTTCTCTTAAGATGAGAGTTAATGTCAAATGCGGGGTGGGATAAATGAGAGAGGTTTCTCTGAGTTGAGAGTTGGTATTAATCGGGAAGTTGCTCCAAGGTCAGAGTTGGTATAAATCCTGGGATTTCTCTCAGGTGACAGTTGCTATCAATCAGGGGGTAGTTCTGAGGTTAGAGTTGGTATCGATTGGGGTGTGGGGGAATTGGACTGATGTGATAGTTTGAATCAATCAAGGTGATTGTGCTGAGGTGAGAGGTGGTATCAGTCTGTGCCCTCTGATGTGAATGTTGGTATAAATTGGGGGGTTACTCTGAGGTGAGAGTTGGTGTCAGCTGGGGGTTTCACTGAGGTGAGAGTTAGAATCAATCAAAGGGATTGTGTTGAGGTGAGAACTGGTGCCCTTTGATTTGAGTGTTGGTATCGGGAGGATTGCACTGAGGTGAGGGTTGGTATTAATCGCAGGGTTGCTCTAAGGTAAGAGGTATCAATAGTGGGGCTTGGACTGAAGTAAGAGTTGGTATCAGTTGGGGGACTTTGAGGTGAGTGTTGGTGTCAGTGGGGATTGAGGTAAGAGATTAGTAAATATTTCCAACATCCAGAATTGGGACACTGGGGAGGGCGTTGAGTTACTATAAAGAATTCTTTCCCAGGTGTCTGGCTGGTGGGTTGCATCCACACACTCAGAGTCTAACTGATCCTCATATTTGAGGTCAGGAAGGAGTGTTTCCCTAGGTCAGATTGGCAGAGACCCTGTTTTTTTTTTTTTTTTTGCCTTCCTTGTATCATAGGGCACCCTTAACTTGCAGGTTTGAAATAGAGTAAATGATGGATTCTCTGTCACTTGAAGTCTTCAAATTAAGATTTGAGGACTTCCAGAGATTATGGTCCTATCACAGGAGTGGGTGGGTGAGGTTCTGTGGCCTATGAAGTGAAGGAGGTCAGACTATATGATCATAATAGCCCTTTCTGGTCTTAAACTCTATGAGTCTATGTCAATCGGGGTCTCTGAGATGAGAGATGGTTTTAGTCGAGGGGAGACCTCTGAGGTTAGAGGTGGTGTCAGTTGTGAATGGGACTCAGAGGTGTGAGATTTTGTCAGCTGGGAAGTCAAAGATCAGGCAGTTCTGGGACCCTGTTTTGCGGAACTCTGCTGGGGTTCCTCTGAATTGGAGATTGTGTCTGTTGTGGAAGCAGTTGGCTCTGAGATGAGAGTTGGTGTAATGTAATTCCTGTGGGGGACCGTCAGATCAGAGATCATGTTAGCTGGGGGACTACTAGTCAGGAAGCATTCTGAGGTAAGAGATTATGTCAATTAGGGGTTCTCTGAGGTGATATGGTAGTAAGGGAGAATGGGGGGTGATTCCATGGAGCTCTGAAATAGGAGATGATGTCTGTTGGGTGATGGAGTGTTTCTGAAGTTAGAGAGATGGTGTAAATTGGAGGGTGGACTCTGAGGTGAGAGATGATGTTTGTTGGGAGGGGAAATTTCTTTGGTGAGAACTGGAAAGACCCCTGAGGTGAGAGATGGTGTCAGTCAAGGGGAGACACCTGAGATGAGGGGAGGTGACACTTGTTGTTGGGAGGGGGTAAGGTTACTCTGAGGTTGGCGATGTTGTCCATTGGGGGGGCTCATGAAATGAGAGATTTTTTCAGTTGACAGGGCTTAGGGTCAAGAGAAAGCTGTGATTCTTTGTCCTCGGTGCTCTGCTGGGGAGATCAGGTTTCATAACCAGTCCTGATCACTCCCTGTGGGTGGCTGGTATCACCTCTTATCTCTTTTCTTTTTTTCTTTGCAGTTACCTCATCGCCGAGTGACATTCTCTGCAGCTAATCAGGCACAGGACTTGCAGGACCCCTCACAACATAGTTACTATGACAGCGGGCTAGAAGAGTCAGAAACTCCCAGCAGCAAGTCATCATCAGGGCCCCGAATTGGGCCACTAGCTCTGCCTGAGGATCATTATGAGCGCACCACACCCGATGGTAGTATTGGGGAGATGGAGCACCCTGAAAACGGTAAGAGAGCCTGCTGCATGCATGTCAGACTCCTTCCTGCAGATTGTCTTGGTGCAGGCACTTCAAAGACTCACAAATCTGCATCCCATGGAGGAGGGATAGGTTGGGGGGTTAGTAGCCATATTGGGACAGACTTGGACAGCGTGAGGCAGGGAGGCCAGAGAAAGTCACAGTTCTGATGGCAAGAGACGACCAAGGATGAGAAAGGGCTCAGCAAGATGGTCACTGGAGAGGAAGAAAGGAGAAAACAGGACCTGTGAGGTAAGAATAGAGGAGTCAAAGGGATGACTGGGGCTGACATGGCACAGGAAGGAGGGGAACCAGAAGGCTCTGATTTGAGTTGTCAGCAGAACATCCTGGAGGATAGTTGAAGGGGAGATCTGGGCTACAGTTTGCGACTGAGCTCTTGGGCAAATCACAGCTTTTTGTGTCTTGGAACAAAGGTCAGGGGAGAGTCTAGACTAGCATGTACAATATTGTTATATGTTAAAACTGGATTTGAAACTCTTGTTTAAACAGACCCAGAGGAGCAGCTGGGGTAGAAACAAGATGGAGGGGAGAGGGCCTAGGGGATTCCTTGGTGTAGAGATGGATATTGAAGCCATGGGAGCCTTCGTAGTGGCAGAGAGGGAGAATACAAAAGGACCAACCTTGGGATAGCAAGAGACATTGGAAGAAGAGGAGACATGGTGCAGCATGATTGTGGCAAACCCATAACAGCCTAACTCTTTTTTATGGCCCCATCAAAAATGTCTCTTCGTTCCCATTGCAGATCATCTGCCTCTTCTCCACTTCAGCCATGGCTTGGACACTGTTTTTGCCCCTTCCAGTGCCAGGGGTCTGTCTGTCTCCCCTCAACTAATCACTTCTGTCAGGCTAAGTTGCCTCCTCCTGCCCAGGCTCTGGCCATGTGCCCAATACCTTCCCTCCTCTACCTTCTGCATTCTGACATTGAGGAGTTTTCCTCTGAAACGAGGCCTCTCATTAAGTGGGCTGCAGAGGAATCTTTGGGGAAGAGCAGGGCATCAAAATTGTTGCTGTGAATTTTCCCTAGTGTTGGGAGAGATGGAAATAAGCAGGGGTTCCCTCACTTGGGACAGGGTAGATAAAGAGCGGCTGCATCAGCACATTACTGGGCACTTGCTGTGGCCGGAGCCTGCAGCGGGGCTCAGGCAGCCTGGGGGAAAGCCACTGGACCTCTACACTGGGAATACTCATAGTGCGATGGGAATTGCATGGTGGCAAAGGGCCTCAAATCTCTCCTTATTAGTTTCTGGGACAGGGGCCTGAGAGGATATGGCTGGAGTGCACTATGTTCCAGCTATTCTGGGCTGCTCAATGGACTTAGGGGAGCGCAGCCAGACCAAGTTAGAGCAATCTCTAGGACTGAAGTGGCCCCTGAATCCAGGGTGTGCTAAAATGGCATAAAGCTTCCCCTCTGACTGTGGGAATTTCATATAGACCACTTCCTCCCAAAGAGGAGAAACATTCAGCTTGGAAAAAGGGAAGAAAGGAGAGGTCTGGGGCCTGGCTGATGGGGTTCTTGGGGTCTCTCCCGTATGCTGTGTCATAACCCTCAGGTGAGAGCTGGGTGAGTGGAAGGGACTGTTGAGGGACCTGTGAGGAGGATTCTGATATGACACCATGTCACTGGGGGAGCAATGATTGAGTGTCATCAGTAATGACAGTGATCATGAGAGGATGAAGGCTGTGTGCCTGTGAAAACAGAGGAGGGAATAGGAAAGGAGGAGAGACTGGAGCTGGTCAGAGGAGGAGGTGAAGGAAGGAGAGACAGAACAAGGGACAGATGGGGACACACAGAAGATGGAAACAAGTAGCAGAGCAGAGTTCCCACTGGCAGCATATGGCATTTGCTGGGGAAGATTTTGGTGCAGAAACTGAGGCTCAGAAAGAGGAAGTGACATGCTCGGGCTGCAGAGTCAGCAACAGAATCTTGGCCTTGTGCTTTAGCCACATAGTCCTTCCTCTGCCTAGTGAGAGCTGCAGCTGCCTTTAGCCTCTGGGATTTTGACTATTCTGGACTCTTTTCCCCTTCTTGATGATTAATCCTGTTCAGGTCAGTTTCAGCTCCAGCAAAACTGTCACCACGCTGTTGGAGAGACCCCTTGACTAGACAGCAGAGGGAGATAATTTAGGCCCCACTATGTTGTTGATCTCTGAGATAGTCAATTCTCAGCAGGGGAGCAGAGTGCAAGGAGTGAGCTAGACCAGTGGTTTTCAAACTGCGGGTTGTGACCCAGAACTGGGTCACGGAATGTAAGGCACTGGGTTGCAGCCAGCTCCTAGGCGCGGGGCCACAGGGCTCCGCGCGCTGTCCCTGCCCCGAGCACCATCAAATGGGAGCCAGGGGAGGCTTGCATGCCTCCACCTAGGAGCTGGACCTGCTGCTGGCTGCTTCTGGGCCACAGTGCGATCCGCGGTGCCAGGAGAAGCAGGAAGCCCCTGCTGTGCCGCTGACTGGGAGCCACCCGAGGTAAGCCCATGCCCCAACCCCACGCCCCAATCCCCTGCCCCAGTCCTGAGCCCCCCCCAAAACCCAGAGCCCCTTCCTGCACCCCAAACCCCTCATCCCTGGCCCCACCCCAGAGCCTGCACCCCCAGCCCAGAGCCCTGATCCCTTCCTGCACCCCAACCCCTTGCCCCAGCCCTGAGCCCCCCCAAACCCGGAGCCCCCTTCTGCACCCCAAACCCCTCATCCCCAGCCCCAGCCCAGAGCCTGCACCCCCCAGCCCAGAGCCCAGAGCCCCCTCCCACACCCTGAACCCCTCATTCCTGGCTCTACCCTGCAGTCCTCACCCCCGCACCCCAACCCTCTGCCCCAGCCCTGAACCCCTCCCACACCCCAAACCCCTCATCCCCAGCTCCATTGGGATGCGGACATGAACAATTATCTTCAATTTGGTCGCCAGAAAAAAAGTTTGAAAACCACTGAGCTAGACCCTAGAGAGGGCAGGGGACACTTGTCCGGGTTAGTGCCCTGCACAAAGGAGGTGCATCTTCTGACTGAAGTACCTGAACATGACTCCCCTAAATAATGAAAATATCAGTCTCTGCTCATAAACTTTTCCCCTACCTCCTATAGTAAGGTGCCTTTACTAACATGCTCACTGTTGGTAAGCACCACACATACGTGCTTACCAACACACACATGCATGCACACACCATGTTCACATACACAACAGGACTGAAGAGATACAGAACTCTATTTTATGGCCACCATCACCTGGCCTGGGTCAAGCTCCCCTCACATGTTAGTCAGGCTCCCCTGTTTCCAGCAGCTGCTGGTACACACACAAACTTGATGCAGTGCAGAAAGTGTGAGAGGCCAGGGCTCCACTGATTCTTCTGACATTAACTCTAGCCTGTCTCTATGTTCTTCAGATTGTCTAACAAAGATAATTATATCAACCGAGAATATGAGGATAGGGTCAAAAATTCTGATCCCCCTAGGTGATACATTGGGTGACTATGGAACCAGGCCAGGGAATCTGTAGCTTGAAAGGTACCTAGTTACACTGCTACCTCACTTCATGATAATTAGCTAGAGAATCCTCTGGTGAGGCTAGCATATTGGGGTCTGATCCAATTTCATAGCTCAGAGTAGTAGTGTGACCCAAATTAAGGGGTCCTATGAAGCAGATATCATTATGACTTTGAATCAACTCATTCAGTTTCTCCAGCTGTCTTCTAACAGTGCCAACTCAATAAGGGCCATACAGGGAAATCTAGTTTTGTTTCTGAGATCTTGGAAGCATAGGCCATTCTTGCTCATAGAATGTGAAGTTAATGCTGGAGAAACACTATTATTAGATCCCACACAGCCCACCATCTGTGGCAGGTGCAGGACTGCACCCTATTGTACGTTTTCTAGAGTTTTGTCTAGTCTAGTAATAAATGTTCAAAATGATGGGTCTTCACCATTTTCCCCAGGAGACTGTTCAAAGCCTAAGAGATCTGATGGGCGGATGATCATCTTTTGAGATCTCTTCTGCTGGAAGGCAAAGTGCATAGTAGCTGTGTCTTTTCTTCTGTAAGTCATCCCTTATTTGGTTACCACAGACACTTTTGGATTCTTCCTTATTGGACACCTCCCACTGTGCAAGTTGCA
This sequence comes from Trachemys scripta elegans, assembly GCF_013100865.1. Taxonomy (NCBI): domain Eukaryota; kingdom Metazoa; phylum Chordata; order Testudines; family Emydidae; genus Trachemys; species Trachemys scripta. The sequence continues at coordinate 39,069,597 of NC_048305.1, forward strand.
GCGAAGTTCTGAGTTGCAAAGGCTGCATGAGCCTTTCCAAAAAGATTTAGTAGGTTGTTGAGGGAGATCTCTGCAGTATCTTGGCATTGACATATGCCATCTTCCCTGGTAACCCAATTGATTGGTACCTTTAGTACCTGACCAGGATGTCCCCTACTTCCTACCCAGCATTCTGCAATGCTGTCATCTGGTAGAGTGTGAAATACTGAGCTGGGGGCCCCTGTTCCCATTATATTGAAGATTTGCTCTGGTAAGGAAAGGCTGGGAATTGTTTAAGAACACTTTACTAGATGCCCAAAAAGCCACAATCTCACAATTGAGGAAGAATGCTGAATTGGTTAAAAAACTACCCGGGGATTAGAGGAGAAGAAAAGGCAGCAATAAAAAATTAAATATTTCAAACAAATGGAAAGGGGATCTTGATAGCAACGAATATAAATCAGAAGCTAGGAATTGGAGAAAATTGATAAGGGAAGGAAATGGACACAAGGAGAAATCTATGGTTAGCAGATTTAAGGATAATAAAAAGAAGCTTATTAGGAACAAAAAGAATCCTAACAATGGTATTGGTCCATTACTAGATGGAAATGGTAAAATTATCAATAATAATGCAGAAAAGGCAGATGTTCAATTAATATTTCTGTTCGGTATTTGGGAAGAAAACAGATGATGTAGTCAAATCATATCATAACTCTTTCCATTCCACTAGTGTCTCAGGAGGATGTTAAACAGCAACTATTAAAGTTAGACTTTTTAAATCAGCAGGTCCAGATAACTTTCATCCAAGCGTTTTAAAAGAGCTCGTTGATGAGCTTTCTGTAACATTAATGTTGATTTTAAATAAGCCTTGGAACATCAGGGAAGTTTCTGAGGACTGAAAGAACGCTAATTGTTGTGCCAATATTTAAAAAGTGTAAATGGGATGGCCCAAGTAATTATAGGTCTGTCAGTCTGACACCCATCCCGGGGAAGATAATGGAGTGGTTGATATGGGACTAGATTAATAAAGGATGGTAATATAATTAATGTCAATCAACATGGGTTTATGGAAAATGGATTTTGTCAAACTATCTTTTTTGATGAGATTACAAGCTTGGTTGATAAAGGTAATAGTGTTGATGTCATATACTTAGACTTCTGTAAGGCATTTGACTTAGTATGGCATGCCATTTTAATTAAAAAAACTAGAACAATATAAAATTAACATGGGCACACATTAAATGGATTAAAAGCTGACTAACTGATAGTTCTCAAAATGTGATTATAATTGGGGAATAATCATTCAATGGGTGCATTTCCAGTGGGTTCTCACAGGGATCAGTTCTTGGTCCTACACTATTTAACATTTTTATTAATGACCTGGAGGAAAACATAAAGTCATCAGTAAGGCTACGATTTTGTCATGGATATCTTTAGTAAAAGTCAGGGACAGGTCATGGGCAATAAACAAAAAATCACGGAAGCCATGACCTGTCCCTGACTTTTACTAAAAACATCCCTGATAAAATGGGGAGGGAGGAGGGTCCAGCAGCCTGCACCCCGTCTGCAGTGGCTGGGAACTGCAGGGACCCCATTGCTCAGTGGCTGGGAGCTGAGGAGGGGGTCCCCTTGCCGCCCTGTGGAGCTGGAGCTGGGGCAGGGGTCCCCTTGCCGTCTGCAGGTCTGGGAGCTGCGGGGGGCCCCTGCCAGCATCGCTGAGCAGCTCTGAAGTCCCTCTGCTGCCAGCGGCGGTTGGGCAGCTCAGGGGTCCCCACTGGCAGCAATGGCCAGTCAGTTGCAGGGGCTCCCACTGCACACAGCTGCTGGGCAGCTGCAGGAGAGTCCCCTGTGGCCTGCAGAGGCTGGGCTGCTGCAGGGGTCCCCTGCTGCTTCAGCAGATGTTACTGAGCATGCTCAGTTCACTCTAAGTAGCAAATTCAGTCAGATAGCAGTATTTCACACTACAGACCCTGTGGCAAAAAGGGCTAATGCCATCCTTGGATCCAATAATAAGGGAATCTCAAGTAGGAAAGGAGAGGTTATTTTACCTCTGTATTTGACACATTGTTGAGACTGCTGCTGGAATACTGTGTCCTGTTCTGGTGTCCACAGTTCAAGAAGGAAGTTGATAAATTGGAGAGGGTATAGAGAAGAATCTGGACAATGATTAAATTCGGACAGTTCTCTGGTCTGCATTATGCAGGTCAGACTAGATGATCCCAGTGATCCCTTCTGGCCTTGGAATCTATGAGTAAAGGATTGAAAAACATGCTTTATAGTAATAGACTCAAAGAGCTCAATCCATGTAGCTTAAGAAAGAGAAGGTTAAGGGGGACTTGATTACAGTCTATAGGTATCTATGTGAGGAACAAATATTTGACAACAGGCTCTTCAATCTAGCAGAGAAAGTACAACACCATCCAATGGCTGGAAGATGAAGCTAGACAAATTCAGACTGGCATACATTTTTAGTGGTGAGATTAATTAACCACTGGAACAATTTATCAAGGGCCATGGTGGTCATGTTACCTTTTGACCATGGAATCTATGAATAAAAAACAATGGTCACTAGGGTAAGTCAGAACTATAATAATATTACACACACAAAGAATAGTATTAACATTATTAAGATTGTGAAGCCAAGCACTCAAAGCTCAGTATACTGTGTCCAGTTTTGGGCCCCACACTACAAGAAGGATGTGGAAAAATTGGAAAGAGTCCAGCGGAGGGCAACAAAAATGATTAGGGGTCTGGAGCACATGACTTATGAGGAGAGGCTGAGGGAACTGGGTTTGTTTAGTCTCCAGAAGAGAAGAATGAGGGGGGATTTGATAGCAGCCTTCAACTACCTGAAGGGGGGTTCCAAAGAGGATGGAGCTCGGCTGTTCTCAGTGGTGGCAGATGACAGAACAAGGAGCAATGGTCTCAAGTTGCAGTGGGGGAGGTCTAGGTTGGATATTAGGAAACACTATTTCACTAGGTGGGTGGTGAAGCACTGGAATGCGTTACCTAGGGAGGTGGTGGAGTCTCCTTCCTTGGAGGTTTTTAAGGCCCGGCTTGACAAAGCCCTGGCTGGGATGATTTAGTTGGGAATTGGTCCTGCTTTGAGCAGGGGGTTGGACTAGATGACCTCCTGAGGTCCCTTCCAATCCTGATATTCTATGATTCTATGATTCAGGAAATGCCAAATTTAAGGTTGTCCCTATGCATTATGATATAGCGTTCATCAAATCATCACTTGCTATTTTTTCCATAGGAACTCTGCCTTATTTAATATGCAGGATTGAGTCAACTGTTTAACATTTGTTTATCATCTTCATTTGTTGTGAGGACCTCCTGCCTTATTTAATGCACACCATCCAAACCCTGCACTGAATATATAATTAACAATTGTCTAATGTATTTTCCATAGCACATATCACAGTAGTATGTACGCTTCATAAACATTAATGAGTTTATCTTCACAACTCCCTTTTGAGATAGGGAAGTATTATTATCCCCATTTTAGAGATTTAGATTGAATATTAGGAAAACTTTCTAACTATAACGATAGTTAAGTACTGGAACAGGTTACCTAGAGAGGTTGCAAAATCCCCATCATTGGAGGTTTTTATGAATAGATTAGTCAAACACATGTTGGGGTTGGTCTAGGTCAGGGGTCGGCAACCTACTGCATGCGTGCCAAACATGGCTGGCGAGCCGATTCTGAGTGCCACGCTGCTGCCCACTTAGAAGAGTAGGAGGAGGGGCGGAGGGGCCGGAATGCACCACGCTGTGTGAAGAAATGGGGAAGGGGGAAGGTTGGTTGCCACAGGATCAAGCTTCTGCCTCCTGCCCCCGCAGGGGAGAGCGGTGGGGAGGGGGTCCCGGCCCCCTGCCCCACTCAGCCCCCCCCTCCCACCGCTCCCAGTTTCTTCATACAACGTGTTGCATTTCAGCCCCTCCTCCTCCCAGAGGAACAGTGTTGAGCACAGCGTGCTGGCTGCTCCGTAGAGCAGGCAGAGAGGTAGGGACGGGCCTGGGGGAGTGGGGTGGAACAGGGCATATCCCTCCCAGCCCCCTGCCATGAGCCGCTCAGGGCAGGGGGCTGGGAGCACCCCCACGAGCCGAGCACCCCAGCCTTCTGCCCTGCACCTCCCCACCCCAACACACACTCATCCCTCTGCCCTGCACCCCCACAGCCCCATCCCTCTGCCCTGCACCCCCCACACACCCCTCAGTCCTCTGACCTGACCTCGAGTTGCCCCCAACACCCAGCCTTCTGCCCTGCATCTCCACACACACCCCAGCCCTCTGCCCTGAACCCCCCCC